>NW_017731814.1:1313438-1426265 GCF_001890085.2 Hipposideros armiger | reverse complement strand
CACACAGTAAAGATGAAGGCAAAGTGACAAGAAGAATTATAGGTTGGACTGGATTATGTCATATGTTGACTCCTAAACAGCAATAAAAATGTCCAAGCTCAACCTCTCACTTTCTATCCTTTGTTCTGTCTCCACAGCCACCTTAATGACTTAACACAGAAACAGTCCAAGTTCCAACTCAGATGATCAATGGCCTTGCCTGTCTGCTATTTCTGTTAGCATGTGATGTGACTAAAACCTGTCTCTTTTGTCCTCCATGGTACAGAATGTGTCTCTGCCCCCGCCCCCCACAAGAGCTGGGCAGCTCAGAGGGAGACGCCCCCCCCCCACCCCACGGTAGCAGTGTGTGGGGTGGTGCTGAGCAGAGCACAGGGGAGAAGATTTAAGGACCAGCTGTGCTAGGATTAGGCTGTTCCAGTTTCTCCTTCTTTTGTGTCTTTCCTGTTTTTGCATCACCAATGATGTTATTTATGGAATGCCAGTATGTTTCTTTTTTTTAATTAAAGGGAGGAAAAGATTCCAGTCTTGTATAACAAGAGTGATGACTCAATAGGACTGCTCGGTGCCAAATGACTTCCTATAATTGCCTCTGTAACAGTGTTTCTTACAGAAGCAGAGTTTTGGGCGCAGGGAGAGACTGCACCTCAGGATGCCACCTGTCCACGTGGCTCACTGCTAACACAGCCCAGGTTGTCTGATACATCCTTAGTCATGAACTCTGGCCAGCTGACCCCAGGCTGTCCAAATCTTGCTGATCTATGAGAACAGAGAAGGGAATAATTTAGCAGAGATAGTGGAATTTTTGGTTGACTCTTCTTTTAAGTAATCTACATATTAGGTTTTTCTGGCATTGCAACACATCAGAGGATCATTATTTTGAATAACATAAATTACCTTCAAACTTACCTGTCTTAACTCCTCCCTATTACAGGGAAAGACACTGAGACCTAAATCAATTTTGAACATATTTATTGACCATCTCCTATGTGTAAAGGATTACTCAGCCTCTCTGGGCTAAATGATGTTTTTAAGGTCCCACCACTTACTGGTGACAGAATTAAAAAACTAAATGTCCCTACTCCCTTGCAATTCTTCATTCCACCATTCAGATCTAAAGTTTGGATTATTGTCATAACTATTTTGCTAGAAATTCTATTAACTATTCTATATAGTTAATTCTATTAACTATATAACTATTTTTAGAAATTCTAGACTGGGGTGTGTGTGCGCGTGTGTATGTGAGTGTGTGTGTGTGCGCGTGTGTGCCTGTGTGTGTGTGTGTCTTTGAACTGTGTGCATGTAGCCAGGAGAGTATATAGCAATCCAAGCTGATAGCAGGAAACATTGAAGGCAGCATGTCAGAGTTAGAAAAACACTCCCTTTGGATTCAAGCAAACCTAGTTATGAATCCTGGCTCCTCCATTCACTCTGTAACCACAGCTCAGTTTCATAGTCATTTCGAGCCACACTTTCTTCATATACAAATGTATAGTAAAACATGGTTAGTGTTAACTTTAAAGGAATATATGCAGAATTAATATATCAACCATGCCTTTTATTTATTTATTTATTTATGCTTTGACATCTTGGGGCCTCACTTCCCAGGGGGAGCTAATTCCTGGCACCATAAATATGCAAACCAACCAACCCAAATCCCATACCCCAATCACCTCCTTTATTGGGCTCTTACATTCCAGGCCACTAACTCCGTGTCCTAATCACTCTTGGGCCAGGTAGCAGACAAGTAGGGACAGCCCCCAAGCCCCAGAATGCACTGAAAGTATTCAAACTAGTCAATCCTAAACTTGCCTGTTCTGTCCTTCCCTGTGGGAACCGCCAAAGGCTCTTGATCATGTTTCCCCCTCCCTCTCTGCCTCCAGATCTTGGTCCTTCTTATGTGACCTCCATGGATGGCATGCCCCCATCAACCTGCCTTGGGATCTGTGAGTCACAGACTGCCTTTTTTTTTTTTAACTTTTTGGGGAACAGTGTGTTTTTCCCAGGACCCATCAGCTCCGAGTCAAGTTGTTGTCCTTCAATCTTAGTTGTGAAAGGCGTAGCTCAGCTCCAAGTCCAGTCACCGTTTCAATCTAGTTGCAGGGGGTGCAACCCACCATCCCATGAAGGAGTTGAACCGGCAACCTTGTTGTTGGGAGCACGCGCTCTAACCAACTGAGCCACCCGGCTGTACCCAGACTGTCTTTTTAACGGCAGTCATCCCCTGATCTGTTGGCCTCACCATACCTGAATAATAATAAAATCTGTATGTCAATGTAAGAAGTATCTAAACCTGTTGGGAAGTTTAATGAGTTTATTGAGCCAAACTGACAACAATTGCCGGGAAGCAAAAATCTCAGTGGATTAAGAAAATGCTGCAGAAAAGGCAGTTTCTGAAAAGGCATCTTATTTTATACATTAGAATCAAAGGAGGAGATGGAGGGAGGGTTACATGAAACCCATTGGTGGTAGATTAAGGGGGTGGGAGAAAGAAAAGCAGGGAAATCTCTGGGATTGGATAAAAAGTAAAATGGAGAGACATAAACTTATTTTACATTGGCCGGCATGGGATAGGGATGGTTAATAATTAACGTTTTTTAGCACATAGAGATGGTATTCGGGGAACAAGATAAGAATCAGAGGTTCTGGCCTAGTGCGGTGGTGTGGTGGATTGTGCCCTGAGGGATCTGGAAAAAGGGATTACTCTGACATCCCAAGGGTATGTTGTCTTAGATGCAAAAAGACAATAGCCAGACTCACTTAAGGTAAAGATTGATGAAGACTGTGACTACCAGCTATGACCGCTTTTTAGTTAGGAATTTTTGTGTTCAGACCATCTTATGTGGTTAATTTCGCTCTCTGAGTTTGTAGGGCCTGCCTTGTGGGCCTCCCCTGAGCTTGTCAGGTTTAGTATGTGGCTCCTTTTTTGTCCACATATATTTTAAAACACAGTGTGCTTGACAAAGCACCTCATGCATACAGGTTCTTGGTAAGTTCCTTTATATAACATCTTGTAATGGCTTGTTATGTGTGAAGCCCCTGGGTGCACAGATATGAATAATACCTAGTTCCTCCTTTCAAGGAGCCTAATGAAGAGTATGAAAAGTGGCAACCTGTCAGAAGTAGGGGTGAGTTGTGGACATTTTTCCATGGTCGATAGAGATGTAGGAAGACAGCAGAGGCAGTAGATGACCTGTTTTAGGACACATGGCATGATGAAGCAAAGAAAGACTCAAATTCTTTTTTGAATTTTTTGAGTCAAAAGGCTCTTTTGACCACCAGCCCAGGATCTGGCTTTCAGTGGGACCCATGGCTCCTTGGAGCGAAACTGGAGCCGGAGGACACAGGGCACGCCTAGCTGCTCCTGAAACAGTCCCCATCAGCCACTTCCTGCTACTCTAGGGATTTGCTCTTGTGGTATTTAAGGCAAAATATTCATTTCTTCCTTGGCCGTTATCCTACATTCCATATTTATTTATTTTCAATAAACAGTTTCAGATTCCTTATTTTTTCCCCTAAAGCTTACAAATACATTTTTTTCTGTCTTGCCTTTCTTGCTACATTTACATAAAAGCCACACTGAAAAATTTATAGCAGTAATGGAGGTCTTACGGGAAAAAAAAATGCTCTGTACAAAATGTTGCCTTAACCCTTTACTGTGGAGCAGTGCCAGGGCTGTTACATAGAACGCACTAACGATGCTCGTTTGACCTATTAACTTCAAACAATGGAGTCAATTTGGGGAGCCTGATGACTTTCTTCATCAAATCATTTGGACCACAGAGAATATCATGGAAATAAAAGTGAATTTAAAAGTGCTAAACTTTGAAGCAGTCATATTAATTCTATGCAAGTTTGCTGTTTGGAAATACTAAATGGGTGGCGTGCAGCTTAGAGCAAAAGGCAACTTCATGAGAAGTCTGAAGAGCAATATTTTATAAGGACTACGATTGGACCACATTGAAATATATATAGTACATGTAAAATAAATAACAAGATCTTTCTTCCTCTCATCCAATGGACATTTAATGAGCATCTACTCTGAGCGGCCCCTCAGAATACAGAGAATTCAATGCATTCCTGGCCTCCAAGGCGTAGGCAGCCTAGCGTTCATTAATAGAAAATAGGTACTAATAAGCCAAATACATAAGTAAGTAAAAGTAGGTTTTTATTTTATAATGTAGCATAAACATGAAAATACTTGAGCACATGAGAATTAATTTCTGAATGCCTAGAAGGAAAATAAATCTTTAATTTATGGTATGTTCAGTTCATAAAGATTTCTAATTTTAGGCTGAGTCCCCTTTGTGAGAAAGACCCAGAACACTCAGAGCGAGAGATATTATTCAAGACTTTGTAGTCACTCTGATCACACACACACGTTGCCCACCATGATGGAATTGCCAATAAATCCACATTATGAAAACTGGACTCAATTAGGCATTGCTGACAGCCCTGACATTGCTACTCTCCAGGCCTGGAAGGGACATAAGCAGTCTCTGCCATCTGGTTGCTTCAAGCATTCCTTTTTTTTGAGCAAGTGGAACAGATAGATGTGAAGATTTTTAAAACCCTGCATGAGATATGCAATAACGGCTTTTCATTCCTCAGCCAAAAATGATCACAGCTAATATAAAAAACAAAAAACGAACAAACAAAAGACACCATTGCCAGTGTTGAGGACTTTCTAGCCGTTGTTTCCACCTTCTGTCTTGTACTTTTTGACTCCTCCCACCCAACCCCCAAACTTTTGACTCTGTGTTCTTCTGTATAAACTGATGAATTATTAGACCACACTAGAAATTAAGCAAGTTCCTCCCACCTAGGGATGTGCTGAAAGCCGTCCTTTCTCTTGCATTATTGAGATACATTCTGATGCTACCTGGAGGCCTAAGCTGGGGATAGCTTCATCGACTACAGGGCTTACTTGGGAGGCCAGCTGGGTAGCTGCCGAGGCAACCATTATATTAGGGGTGCTAAAACATCCCTGGAAATGTGACCAGGTGGAAAAGTGGCATTTAAGCAAACACCTTTCTGGGATAGTATAGTAGTGGTTGAAGGGAAGATGACTAATACACTTGGCATGAGCATGGGCAGGTACTACAGGTGACTGACACACAACCTCCAAGAAAAATGGATTCACTTGGCAACAGGACTGCTCTTTCGCTTGCTGGGTTATGCGATCTTGGAACAGAGCTGAGTTGCCCTGGATGACAGAAGAGGGGTTGAATAAGGCTGTCTTGGTTCTGTTTCTCCACATTCCCCAGCACAGCATTCAGAGTCTCCTCTGGAAATGCTGACAGGTATTTTAAAATCATAATCCCCATGGTTCAATCTATCCTTGACCATAAATGGAATATTTGGAGCAAGTTAGTATTTCAGTGTCCTCAAACCATATGGGTGTGACCTTAATAGTAGTAGCAGTAGCAGCAACTGTTATTTGTTGATCTCCTCCTTGGTCTCATATGAAGAGATTTGGAGCAAGGATTCTGGATTCAGAATGCCCGAGTTTAAATCCCAGCTCTGTTGTTTACTGGCTGCATAAACTTGGTCAAATTACTTAAGCTCTATGTACCTCAGTTTTCTCATCTTTAAAGCTGAGGTAATAATAATATAGTACTTCATAAAGTTGATGTAAGAACTAATTGAGGTACCACGTGTAGAGTGTTTAGAGTGTACCTGGCATGTAGTATGACAATGTTACTTTATCTGTTATCATTCTGTCATATATTCCATGTGATAACCCTGAAAGGGTTTCTTAACCATGTAATGAAACCAAGGCTCATGGACGTTAAACAGTTAGTTCAAGATCAAATTGCTAATCAGGGCCAGAGCCAGGATTTGAACCCAGGTCTGCCTGAGACTGAAGCCTCTCTGACACTTTATCTTTCGTCAGTGTTGTACATTCATTCCTCAAATGTACCAGCTCTAGGTTTGTACTGCCTGAGTCCAAATAACAGCTCTACCTCCTTTAGCTGTGTGACCTTGGGTGAGTTACTTCCCCTCTCTGTGCCTTAGCTATCTCCTCTATAAAATGAGGATAATAGTAGCTGCTATCTCAGTGGGTTAGCGTAGCAAATAACGTAAGGTTCCTTGCAGTGCCTTGCACAGAGTAAGTGTCCAGTGCATGTTTGTTATTTTCACTATCATCACCAAAGCCATTTGTAAATTGGGAGCTTTGTGTGGGCAGGGTACTAATTCCTCTGCCTTTTGTTCACCCTGAATCCTTTAAGTAAACACATTCACATTAGTGCACATTTGTCAAAAGCATGTAAAACCTGGGGGGTATCCTCTGCCACTCAGCTTTCTCCCTCTCAGAATGCGTTGCCCCTTCCTTCCACTGTGCATATCGTGACCTGCTCCTCCTCTGCCTGACCAGGTTGCCTGTCCACATTGAGCTCCATTTTTTTGTTTTATGGGATGAATTTTGTCCTCCTCCTCCACCCCCCAAATTCATATATGAAAGCCCTAACCCCTGGTATCTCAGAATGTGAGTATATTGGGAAACAGAACTTTTAATGAGGTAATTAAGTTAAAATGAGGTAATTAGGTAGGGCCCTCATCTAATATGGCTTGTGTCCTTATAAGAAGAGGGAGAGACACCAGGGACACTCATGCTCACAGCGATGACCAGGTGAGTTCAAAATAGCAAGAGGGCAGCCACCTGCAAGCCAAGGAGAGAGGCCTCTGAGGAAACCCACCCTGCCAGCCCTTTGATTTTGAACTTCCAGCCTCTAGGACTGTAAGAAAATAAATTTCTGTGAAGCCACCCAGTCTGTGGTGTTTTCTTTTCTTATTTTTTTTTTAAGATTTTTATTGGAGAATCGGGGGATGGGAACAGCGCTGGGGAATTGGGGGAAGGGGAACAGACAAGTTGCTGTCGTTTTGTTCTTCAGTCTAGTTGTGGAGGACGTTGCGTCACTGGCCCAAGTTGGCACCATCATTGCGCTCTTCCTGGGTGAGGCAGATCAATCGCCGGCTTCTGGACAGCCACTCACACTGGCTGCTGGCTACACACAGTAGCCCATGGCAACCCACTGCCAGAGGGGCTGCAGCCTATGCCATCGCCAGCGACTCACGGCAGCCCAGCTCCAGGTCGAGCTGTTGTTCAGCATCTTAGCTGTAGAGGGCAGTGTCACTGGCCCTCATATGTGGGATCTGAACCGGGGCCCTCTGGCGTCCCAAGCCAGCTCTTAACCAACGCGCCACTCGGCCGGCCCCTGTGGCGTGTTCTTATGACAGCCCTAGCAAATGAATATACTTGGCTTCACATATTTGCTCCAGCATTCCTATAGCCTCACGTACCCTGTTAGCCATTCTTCTCCCACTCAATCGCAGCCTCAGTCAGATCACAGGCGGGTGTGTGACATGAGTGTGAGCAGAGATTCGACCTCCCACCGCTGACCTTTCCCTGGCTTGCCCCCCCCCCAGCCCACGGCAGGTGGGCCTTCTTCCTTCCCCCCAGCCTCCTTGTGGGTGGGAACTCGGGTGCTGGGCAAGCTTTTCAGATTCTTCCTTCCATAGTTCTTGTAGCCATACAGTCATGGATTAATACTGAAAAGAATTATGGTCAGTGCCCCAGTCATAAATAATTTAAAATAAACACAATAAGACTCTGTTAGGAAATCTTAACAAAAGTTCTGATTTTTCCCATGGTCACTGTTTTTTTTATTAAAAACAACAACAACAAAAAAAACCAAATAGCGAATTATTTCCTATCCTCACGTCACCTCCAATTGATCTTATTGTGTCCTGACATGGCTGGCATCCTGCGTACATGGGTATTCTGTGCTCTAGTAATAAAGATGTGTAATAAGTGGTCTCCCGGCGGTTTCGTGTCTCCCAGCTCTGGCGTACTTGACCTACTTCCCTTCACCTCTTTCCCACCTTGGCCCCATAATCTGGGTTGACCTCTAGCCCCTGCACCTCCAGACCTCCTGCCTCCTGTCTCCAGAGTCTTTCTAGTTTGCTGCCAAGTTGCAGCTCCCCCACTTGGTGGCCAAGTCCAGGGTGATAGGCGTCAGCTCTTCCAGTCATTCAACATGAGATTCTGCTTCTACGTGCACCATTTTCCATTTTGTTCTGTAGAAACTTTTCAGCAGTTTAGCACCATGGTAGGATGGTAAGGCATGGGAGACAGCAAGAGCTTTGGCATTTGACACTGAGGTTCGAATGTTGGCTCCACCTTTAGCACTTGGGAAATGTATTCATTTCCTATGCCTGCTTTAACAAATTAACACACAATGAGTGACTTAAAGCAAAAGGAATGTATTCTCTCCCAGTTCTGGGGGGCTCAAAGTTTGGCATCAACCTGCTGGCAGAGCCTCACTCCTTGCAGAGACTCTGGCTGCCTAGTGTTTCTAAGCTTGTGGTCTCATTGCTCCAGTTTCTGGCTCTGTGGTCACATTGCCTCTCGTCTTCTCTGTGTGTCTTTTCCTCTGGATATCTATCTCATAAGGACATATGTGATTGCATTTAAGGCCCCCAGGGGTAATCCAGGAGAAACTCCTTCTTTCAAGATCCTTAGCTTAACCTCACCTTTGCCATATAAATAATATTCACTCTTTGGCCATGTAAGGTCGTGTTCACAGATCCTGGGGTTTAGGATATGGGTGTATCTGGGAGTCGTCACGCAGTTCACGTCAAGCAACTTACAGTGCCTCGCCTTCCGCATATTCACACCAGGACTAATAATGGGTGCCTCACATGCTCAAACTAAGGATTAAATAAAAGGGTTTAGTAAATGAATCAAGAACAACCTTATCTCCAAGAGTCCACAGATACTGCTGGGATATAAACCGTGTCAATCCCCAGCTGGGAAATACATTTCAGGTGTATTTCAAGAAGTCTTCCACCTGCAGCCCTTCATGCTGGGCCATACTTTGAGAGGCTATGCCCAAGGGGATGGCCTTCAGGGGCAACTGGCACCTTAGGCTCATTTTTCCAGCATCTTGAAATGGATTTAGCTTTCTTGTTAGCCTAGCAACGATTGCAACACTTGCTTTACCTAACAAACACATCTCATCTAAATGTTCTTTGGCCTTGGTCGCTGTCTCTACCTTCAGTGTCTGCATTGGATTTTGACCGAACCTGGTTGCTGCCAATCTCTTTCCCTGAGATAGGAGTCTGCTTCTCTGTGGGCCCCACCTTGCTTTGCAGAAACCTGCACTCAGCCTCTTTCCCTACTTCCTCTGCCTACTCTCTCTACATTTGAGCCATTCTTGGATTTACCTGCCCATTCCCTCTGTACTTGAGTAGTTCTCAGTCTCACCCTCCCTCCCTCTGCACCTGACCCATTCTGTCCTCACTTGCCACATTCCCTCTGCACTGAAGCCATGGCGTGTGTTTCCTGGGTGGCACCATTCTCTTTCATCACTATCCCTTCGCATGTGCAATCTTATTTCCCTGGAATACATCCTCCACCTTGTCTATCTGATTACTACTATCTGTCCTTAAGTCATCAAGGTTTACTTTCTATAGGAAGTCTTCTCCTATCAGGTGGATGTTTCTCCACCATGACTCTACCATGGCTTTGATACTATGTCATACTTGCTTGTTAGCAAGCCTGTCCCCTCTAGGAAGCAGTGAGCTTCTTGAAGCTGAGATAGTGTCTTTTCTATACCATTGACTTTAGGGCAGTGCTTCAAGATACTAAATAATAAAAGGACTATTGAATGGCCCTTATGCCAAGAACTATCATCTTCCTGAAGTCTTAATGCTGAGCTCTTTGACTTAGACCCTCTTTAACAGATAGTGGGCCCCAGTTGGACTTTAGAGCACTAATTAAAGTTGTAGAACTCCAGGATCCTCTTTTTTTTTTTTTTTAAAGATTTTTATTGGGGAATTGGGGGGATGGGAACAGTGCTGGGGAATTGGGGGAAGGGGAACAGACAAGTTGCTGTTGTTTTGTTCTTCAGTCTAGTTGTGGAGGACGTTGCTTCACTGGCCCAAGTTGGCACCATCATTGCGCTCTTCCTGGGCGAGGCAGATCAGTCAACGGCTTCTGGACGGCCGCTCACTGCGGCTGCTGGCCACTCACGCTGGCTGCTGGCTACACACGGTAGCCCATGGCAACCCACTGCCACAGGGGCTGCAGCCTACGCCATCGCCGGTGACTCACAGCAGCCCAGCTCCAGGTTGAGCTGTTGTTCAGCATCTTAGCTGTGGAGGGCAGTGTCACTGGCCCTCCTATGTGGGATCCGAACTGGGGCCCTCTGGCGTCCCAAGCCAGTTCTTAACCATCGCGCCACTCGGCCGGCCCTCCAGGATCCTCTTAAAGACCACTTCTGCCACTGGAGTTGGTTGTTCTTAGACCCACCTTGGGCCAATCCAAACAGGTTGGCAAATCTATCCTTCTCCTTGGTGCAGGCTCTCAGGATATATTGAGGTGGATCTGTGATGCATTTGACAAATTAAGACCTTTAGGAAATGAAAGTCACCAATATAACTGAGTGTACCCTACTAGCAACAAATGCATTCACTTGCTCTTCTAGACCCAGAAATATTGTTATTAACAATAAAAATAACACTTTTATTGTTATTTCTAAGCAATAACATAGTACTTCACAGTTTACGAAGTGCTTTCTTACATAGCATGTCAGTTAAGCCTCATATTAACCCTGATAGGTAGGTATTAGTATTCTCTCTCTCTCTCTCTCTCTCTCTCTCTCTCTCTCTCTCTCTCGCCCTTCTAGAAAAGCACCATGGTGAAAGATCATGGTATCACAATTAAATAGACTTAGGTTCGGATTTCACCTCTGTAAATTACTAGCTGTATGTCTTTGGGAAAACCACTTAACTTTCTTGAGCTTCAGGATTCTTAAGTAGCAGGATATTGTAACCATACCACATTGAAACTGCCATTTGACTCCGTCATTTAAACTTTAGAGATATTTAATCTTGCTGTAAAATTAAAATGGAAAAGAAATAATGCTAATGAAAATGGGAAAAAATTATGAATAATTAAATTGTGCAATATGGAACATTGATCAAGGAATTGAATTGGCTTAATGGAGTTCACTGGAAAAATACTTTCTCCACAAAAATTTATTGATGTTAGCATAATTCTGATTAAAATATTTGTATTTTAAATGTACTTGGGGACCAAAATGGGGTTGAAATGGTGAGGCCAAATAGCCCGGTCCCTGATGATCATAAGAATAACTGTAATAACTCTTATTGAGCACTACTTCAAGTGCTTTGCATACAATATCATAAAAGCCCAGGGGTAGGGCTGTTGTATGGCCCCATTTTTACAGAAATGGAATCAGGTCTGGCGCATATTGAATAGCACATACATATATCACCATGATCACCACCATCATCATTGTCACCACCACCACCACCACCACCACCACCATCATCCTCATCATCTCACCACCTCCATGCTGACATCTTATGGTTTCTCAATACCACCAGAATAAAATCCAAACTCTTTGCCAGGGCCTACGAGAGCCCTGCCTCATCTGTTTTCTAGCTCCTTTACCATTCTTGGTCACTCTTCCCCATGCCCATCCACACTTTATTTCTTGCAGCCCCTACACAGCAAGCATAGTGTTGCCTTATGCCCTTTCTAGTCCTACTTAAGAAATGTTCTTTCCCTAGATAGATGCACGATTCCCTCCATCTTCTATTTGTTTCCCAAGTGCCACCCTGCAGGGAGGATTTTCCCCACAATTCTGTCTCAAGAAACCACACCCACCTTTTTTATTTATTCATGTCTGTCTTCTCTACTGGAAGGTAATTGCCACGAGGGCAAGGATTATCTCTATTTTGTTCACTGTTTTATCTTTAGTGTATAGGACAGTGTCTACCACATGGAGGGGCTCAAGAAATAACATTGGCCTGAATGAAGAGATACACAAATGGAAGATCATTGTACACAGACAACGTGTTTCTCAGTGTTCTTTGTTTCCTGTGTCAGTGGCTTGTCCAAGGGAGCCCCAAGGAAGAGGTTTCTGAGGGGTCATCTACCAGGAAGGAAGTCTGCCTGACCAGCTTTACTCTTTCAGTGGCACTGCCCAGGCTTTCTGCTTCCCATGAAGAGAGTCTCCGCCCACATCTTGTCCTACCACTAGTCAGTCTTCTTCCCCTTCTCCCTTCAGCTCCAGCTGCCACCCTGACAATGACACAGCCTAGTGTGTCTGGACAAAACACAAAGTCACTCCTGTGAAAGTCCTGTTTGGGGTGGGATCATGGCGGTTTAGTTACTTCATGGATTTTTATGTTTGTATTATGGGAATAATTTCTGGGGTCTGCAGAATATGTAAATAGTCTGTGTCTCTGGAAGGAAGACTGGGGAAGCAGGAGGTAAGGGCTGACCCCCCGGCGGTTATGTCTGAGGCATCGTTCCAGGTCCATGTGCTGGCTGTGTGCTGCTTTACAGATTGCTGATCTCATTCCTATTGACAGATGTTGCACACCTCATAGATGTAGTATGTTCAGTCTCCCAGGCAGAAATTGATCTCAACTGAATGACCGGGAAGTTGGATTTATATTGCTTGCAAAAAACAGCCATCTTTTCTCTTTAGATAAAAAAAAAAAAATAGAGAGAGAGATAATAAACAGGATATGTCAATGTTCAGAGAGAGGTATGAAAGCAAATGAGAAGAAAAAAGTCAACTATTGATTAAAATCAAAGAAAAATGTTGAAAATAGACAAAGATCACTTATTCTTCTGAGCAGGGTAAGAAATCAGAATTAGAAAAAATGGAAGGAAAGAGGCAGGGTAATTGAAAAATAGCTTAGAGATTTCTACTTGGAATTTTTGAAATACTTTTTGTGCAATGAGATCCTACAGGAGGGGCATGGAGAAGAGGAACAAAACGAAGTTCCCCTAAAATCGATACAAGAAATGGAGTCCGGGTCCTGAATGAGATTTTGGCATTTAGTTGCATACTGTCAATCAGCATCTTTAAACAGGTTCCTTCTGATCTGGCCCAGAAACTGTACTTTAAGCAGGAACTGGTGTCAGATTGATCTATAAGAATAACCTTCAGTAGCTCAAGCATCTGCTGATGCTTCTGTATCACAAACCAGCCACTGGGGGGCAAAGTCCAGAAAAACTGACATCAAAAGAAAAGTATAAGGCAGTCCAGCAGGCAAGAGTAGTTATGAGGGAGTGGCGCCAGAGTTAACTAATAGGTATCAGGAAAGGAGACAGTTGGAGACGTGGATGAAAATCAAGGGAGGGAACCTTCAAGAACTAGCAAGGTGGGAGGAAGAAAAGACTTGAGGAGAGGTGTTGGTGGTCCAGCTGAATTGACTTAGTACAGTCTTACAGATCTGTATTTCTTTTGATCCTTTAAAAAGAAACAATGGAATAAACTTTATGTATATATATATATATATATATATATATATACACACACACACACACATATATATTATGTATATATATACATAATATATATGTATATATATGTGTGTATGTATATATATATATATATATATATATATATACATACACACACATACATATTTTTTTTTTGGTAGAGCTTCTTTTAAGGGTATCATGCGTGTTTTCCATGCATGATGTAGTTTGTTTTTTAAAAAAGCTGATCCAACTCTTATCTCAACATAGAAATATATTATTTATGTTATATGTCTCTCCCTTTTTTTTTGAAGATTTTTTATTGAGGAATTGGGGGAGGGAACAGCTTTGGGGAATCGGAGAAGGGGAACAGACAAGTTGCTGTCCTTTTGTTGTTCAGTCTAGTTGTGGAGGATGTTGCTTCACTGGCCCATGTTGGTATTGTGATCATTACGCTCTTCCCGGCTGAGACAGATCAGTTGCTGGCCCTTGGATGGCCGCTCATGGCAGCCCACGGCAGCCCACTGCATTCCCACTGCAGCCTACACCCTCGCCAGCCACTCAGGGCAGCCCAGCTCCAGGTGGAGCTGTTGTTCACCATCTTAGCTGTAGAGGGCGCAGCATCACTGGCCCACGTGGGATCCGAACCGGCAGCCCTGCTTCTCAAAGCTCGCGCTCCCAAGCGAACTCTTAACCAATGAGTCACTCGGCCGGCCCTATGTCTCTTACTTTAAGATATGAATATCAATGGGGATAACTATTGTATATTTCAGTGGCTTAACGTATTATTAGAAGGTTATTTTTAAAATATTTTATTATTACTAACCCAGATCTGTCTGTTTTTTGTTTGTTTTGCTGCTTTTTATTGTCCCACACTGCTAAATCAATAATATCTGTAGTCAGGGTTATGTTTGTTGAGATACAAGGTCCAGGACACGTCCTAACATGTTAAGTGTTTCAGGGACAATAATCCTTACGTGCCTTCATTTTATAAAGATTTTGTACATGTTAACATGCCAGCCTTAAAGGGGAAAAAAAATCGCAAGTCATAGCATTTAACTTGGGTTCTGTGTGGTTATGACTGTGCAGCAGGCAAGGTAATGCCCCATTTACTTTGAGGCTTGTATTGGACATGTCAACATTGTTTCTGCCTCCTTAATGTAAAAGAAGCCGCCATGCTTTATTTAGGTCTAGCATTCCTCCTCCCATCCGAGGACATAGCTGCTTGGACCACAGGTAGGATCTGACCTAAGGGCAGCCGATATCCAGGATAGTTAAAGGCTTCTAGCTGGGCAAGGAGAGAGAGAGAGTTGCTGGGGCAATCAGATTCACTTCCTCCAGAATTCAAATTGAGAAATACTGTGGGATCCAACAGAGTTGGGGTTACAGGGGTCAAGTGGAACCTAAACCATGAGAGACAGAAACAATAAATATGGAGAAGCAATGAAGCAAGAAAAAGTTGAGAGCTGCATTTAAAAAATGAGCAAGTCATTAGGAGGAAAATAGAGCAAATGCACAGAAGAAAAAGATCTCATGAGACAGTGGTCACGTGGCCCTGGAGGAAGAAAGAGAGTGATTGAATCCAAGAACAGCATTATCTTAAGGCGATTTGAGTTTCAATTTCTGTTCCAAACAACAACAAAAGCTAACCCTAAATAGAACAGAGGTGATATGGGCGGATGTTATAAGTTGTTACCTCCTGTAATTAGGATATTTAGGCCCCACATTTCAAGCATGCTTTGTGATTGGGAAGCTGTGATTTCCAGGGCAGCGGATCTTGTTGTGACTCACTGAATCATGATCAGTTTGGAGTTGTAACAGTTAGCATCCAGGCAGGAAAGCAGGAACCAGTCGAAGTATTTCTCACAGCGAAACTTTAATTCGGGGGCTACATTACAAAATTATTAGAAGGATCGAAGAAACACAAAGGGGGAAAAAGAGATTGCCTAAAGATGAGTAAGACACTGTCACACCTTGGATTGGAGGAGTAGGATGGATGATAGTGCAACCCAGAGCTCAGACGTGCGGGCTGTGGAGGCTGCCCAAACATGCTCGGCTACTGCGGTCGTTAGAGGCTCCGGCTCCACTTTGCAGGACTTCACCCCAACTCGTATTTATTTAAGAGTCTGTATATAGAGCTTGCCCTCTATAACATGGTTTTGATGGAAAAACCAGCAGCACATGGCACCCTGATGCTCAGAGTCTGGGATGACTAGTTCAGACAAGGCAGCAAAGGCCCTTGTGCCAAGATCTCCTCTAAGGATGCAAGCATTCTAATAGTTTTGTGACCAGTGGCCTGTATTCAGTTCCCCTTGTTTTAAATATCTAAGCTGGTTTTTGTTTTCTAGACTGGATATTGACTTACACACCTCCCAATTGATTATGGCTCAGCAGAGTCACAACTGGAGATTCACTGCCCTGGGAGAAAGTCTTCCTGCTATCAGAAAGAATGAAGATAAGGTTTAATACCAACAAGTGTGAATTTATAGATTATTAAAGTGGTGAAGACCTTTGTTTTGTTAATAAAGTCTTCATTGGAAGAAACTTAATTTACATTTGGTGATAAATAAATAAATCTTCTTCCCTAAGCTATAGCTTCCTAAATAGGGAGTAATGAAAGGAGTATAAATAAAACAGCGTGTACATCATCTGTAGCATTTATTGAGGATCCACTGAGGGATAAAGCCAGGCCAGCTGACTGACGTGATGCTATGAGCACTGTGCTACTGAGGCTGCAGGATTGCTTCCTGTCACCACTACTGTTGGGATTGTGCTATCTGAGCCCAGGAGGCTACACATATCCATATTTACCAATACTTTTGTTGAAGACACCAGTGGAAACTGGCAAACTAATGGATCCTGCCCTCCTAATGCATTCCAGTTTCTCCTGATTCCTCATATTGGCAGAATCTAACTATAAGTCAGCTGGAAAAGAAATCTGGGAGAAGTACTTTATAGGCTTACTCTTCATCATTGTGTTACAAAGGAACTCAAAGATGGGTGAAAATGGAGCTGAGAGTGAACAGACAAGTGATCGACTCAAGTGATAAACAGCAACAACAAAAAATGTTATTCGTTATAAAACACTGAACTTTGTGCGTCTTTAGCTTTGTTTGTTACAACGTAATGCTGGAGGCCTACCTCCTACTTAAAACCCCTTGTGTCAGTTATCCAGTCATGTACCCTCATGGGACCCAGGGCAGAATCTCCTGCCTAGCTGTGGGGGTGGACTCTCATGAGTCTAAAAGCTTGGTTATGGATCAGATTTACCAGTGATCAGTTTATGGATAGGTAAATGACTCATGTTCAGTCAGTAATACTACATGAAAAGTTGCTGGTCAAAGTTCTTACTAGTTCTTTGAGAGTGATGAGAAGCCAGTCTCTCTTTAGTCAGATATGTTCAAGAAGAGACATAAACACGCTTGCTGCAGGCAGCTACTCAGCAAGTCTGAGAGCAACTAGAATTAAAGTTGACAGTGTGGATGGACAAACAGAGCTTTGGAAAGAACCAGGGTCCTTTAAGAAATCACTGGGCCACCAAATCAACCTATCCTGAGGTCCCACTTCACCCTTTACTTATTATATGAGTTAATACAATTTCCTATTGTTTAAACAGAGTTGAGTTGTCAGATTTTTGGTTACTTGCAGCTAAAGTCATCATAATAGACAGAAATATATTCAAAACGATCTCTATAGTAATGTCACTTTTTTTCTCCCCTTTTCGGTAAACCTTCCTAATGGGAGGTAAAGAGGCAGAGTTGTGTCTTGGACATTAGGAAGTGTATGTAATACCAGGGACACCAATATGACTATAATTCATTATGTCTACTGCAGTGGTTTTAAAAAAAGGTGTTATTATAATTATTAATGCATTAAGAGGGGTTGCAAAACCATGCTCTGCTGAGAATGTTTAACCAAGAGATGGATAGACCTATGGGGTAGCTTTCTTTGATCTTCTTTGTAATATGGGAGACGGACTCTTCCACATAATTCTAGAGGTTGTAGCTGGGTCAAAACGGACATGGAGATGAGTTTCAGTGCGTTAGAAATTATCATTATAGTTTCAGGGCTGTCCGTAAATGGATGGGACTTCTAGTAGACTGGGGAGTAAATCCCTTGTCATTGGAGATATTTAATCAGAGACTGAATGACTGCTCTGAGGATGTCAGAAGGGAGAATCATGTTGTGAGAACGGGTTAAGAAGATGCCAGCGGAGGTCTTTACAACTCTGAGATTGAATGATTTAACTCCAGTTGTATTTACCAAAGCGCCCATGCAAAGGAAATGCCCCTCGTCAGCCTCCGTAAAAATGAATTGCCAACAGACAACTTACCTTCTTCATTATCTCAATTACTTGTCTTGGGGAGAAAGCTGAAGTCACTGAACAAAATGAGTTTCTTAGCTTTCCATGAGCCTCCGGTATACTCCCCATCCCTCATCTATCCCAGGACTGGCTGGAAGTTGGCACAGACCATACCACGAACATGAGAGAATATACACAAAGCCCAGGCACACTAGTGTCCCAACAGTTCACCCCACGAGGCATGCCTGGAAGTCAGCACAAGAGTAACAATTAAAATATCACAAGATGCGCTGTGAACCCCAGGAGGTAGAGCTCCTTTGTCTAATGACCTTTTGCTCAGTGCGATAGTAAATACAATGCGCTGGCCTCATAAATCATACCTCCAGAAAACATCCACAGGGCAGACGTTGACACTGTTTGCATATTCAAATGTCACCCGTTCATAAGAGGAAAGACAAAACACTTTGTTTCTCTCAAAAATGTCAGCATGGCTGGATTAGAAAAGATAATTCGGAAGTACTTCTAGACAATAATTACCACTGGCACCTTTCTGCAGTGTACTTAATAAATGGGAAGATAAATTTTTTTAATTTTAAAAAATTATGATTATTACAGTAATTAATCAGCTGCTCGGTGACAGCTTCCTTGAGGAAGGAAGAGTGCCTCAAAGGCCATCTTGTGTCTGCAGGTACCTTGTTGATTTCACATCACATATGCAAAACATATCCATTATTATTAGCAACAAAACTGCTTGTGGAAGTAGAATTAGCCTCAATTTCTTAAATCGTCAGGAAACTCTCACATTTTACAAGTGAGAGAGGAAAAAATAAAATCCTACTCCCAAATGTTAGTTGGAAAAAAATGCCTCAGACTTGCTCAGCTGTGGCTGTTAAACCAATCTCTTATTCTTAATTACATGCAAAAGGTTCCCGGTTCTAATTACAGACTTTGGGGAAATAGCCCATCTCCCCAAACCAATAACGCTTCATGTTAACTTCAGCTCTTTTGTGTTTAATATCCTACTGCTGGATTTCGGCTTCCCTAGATGATCTGTAAATTTGGCTTTTTCCACTTCATTTTTCACAGTGCTGCTCAGAGCAGCGGCTAGGAGACCTCACTGTCCCCAGTGATTCTTTTATAACATTTCTTGCTACTTGAGTACAAAATCCTCTAACCTAAGATGTCTACATCAGAGACCAATTCTCTCCTGAAATCCTTTCCTCCACGGTGCTCCCACCTCTCCTTCCGCTGCTCACAGTCCTCCAGTTACTACCTCAAAGGCTCTTGGAGTGATGTGACGATAGCGTTCTTGTGAGGGTGCACAAATGTGGAGGTGGAGAGAGGGTGGTTCTAGAGGCCAGGTGGCCCAGGTGCCTTCCCACCATTGGGCACTACTGAACATGCTGGTGGTTAAGCAGAGCAGACGTTGGCTGGGCGCTTAGAAGCAGAGACTGTTAATTCTCAAGGGGCATTAGAGAACGTCCAGTTCAAACTCCTCACTTTTTAGATGAAGAGGCTGAGATACTCGTACACAAAGGGCAGGAAAGCACTCGTTCACATCACAGAGGTGGTTAATGACCAAGCCAGGGTTGTACTTGGCTGAGTCTCAGACACCGTGGCTACTGCTTGGGAATTGCTGTCTAGACTCATCCCAGTTTCATGATCAATCGCTCAAGTAGAGAAAAGCTGAACTAGCATGAGCTAGGAGTTCACAACTCTGGGCCTGGGTCTTCCTCTCCTCTCCTCTGTTAAAAAATATTCAGGCTTTAGAGCTCTCAGTTCCTTCACAGGGAAATGAAGATGTTAATACTCACTATTCTATGATATTAAGGGGGAAAAAAGGGAAAACAGGAGGGGACAAAGGGTGTATGGAAGAGTAAAAAAATGGAAAGGAATGACTTTTCATAGGTTTGGCAAGCATACCAGAGCAGACCACCTTTCATAGCTTCTAGAATATGCTCGGATAAATCTCATCTTAAAATTTTCAGGAAAAAGTACTTTGAAAATATTCAGATAATGAAGAAATCTTTTGGTATGTGTGTATAGGTGTACTTTGTAAGAAGGAAGTCTGGAACATTTTTGCACTTTGTAGCACGTATTTCCTATTTTGCACATAGTAGGTGCTCAGCTCGATACAATTTAATGCAATAAGTGAATAGTGGTTTTTTCGTGGCTGCTCCCCCTCTTTATTACCCATCCACATCCTACCCATTCCTTCAGCTCAAGAGTCATCAGATGACTTCAGCCCTTGGTGATTTCTTTCTTTGAAATAATCTCTACTGTGCCTGGAGTCAGTGCTTTTCAATCTGGAATCAGGCTCTTCCATATAGACAATGCCCTTCTGGATCTACTTCTTTTATGTGAGTTCGCTTTTGCTTTTCGTGAGACTGAGTTCCAGAAGGGCAGAGGCCATGCGTTATAATTCTCTTATAGGACCTACAGCACCTGGCACAGAGCTCATTTTTAAGGAGATCAGTCATGCTGGAATTCAATGATTGTTGCTGACACCGGCTTTCTGTCACACATGTGCATGTATACATTTATGGATGCTGTTGGCTATCATCGGCGTTAAATATTTGTTTTGCCAACGTAGGTGGCAGTTAACTGCTAAAAGGTTTCTGTTCTTCTGGTAGATAAAACATCTCTGAGTCACAGGTGAAATCATATGTTAAACAGAGCCAAAAGATCAGCCTGAGCAGAAATCCAAGGTTAGTTAGCAAGTGAGAAATGGTTGGACAGAAGTCAGCAAACTCATAAACCTTCTGCTTAGAGACCAGGACAATTCTAGTTTATTTCTAGAGAAGATTGGAGAAGGACTCTAAGAACTAAATACAGGCTATTTCTTCTCTGGAGGGTTAAGAGATTTTAGTGTGAAAATTTAACTTTAATTGGGGATAGAGGCATGATTTAAGTCAATAAATATGTAACAAGTGACTAAAATTCCAGAGGTAACAAAAGGAAAGATTGGTAAATTTACAACTAAACATTTAAAAAATGTTTGCATCACCAAAAATACTATAAACAAACTGATATTTTGGGCAAAAATATTCACAGCATATAACACTGACAAAGAGCTAATAACTCAAAAAAGAACCTTTAAAACTGAAGAGAAAAGGAACAAAAACTTGATAGAGAAATGTAAAAAATACATGAAAAGGCAATTCGCAAAACAGGTCGACAAATAAAAAGACATTGAAGCTTACTCATTATAGGTGATATACACAATAACACAGTTCTGAAATGCTATTTCTCACCTGCCAGACTGGCTAAAATTAAAAAAAAAATGATAACACATTCTGCTAGTGAAGCTGCAGGAAAACAGGCACTCTCATGTCTTCTGGAGGAAAATTTGTCAATACAATCACGCACCGCTTAGAAATCGGGATGTGTTCTGAGAAATGCATCATTAGGCAATTTGTCATTGTGTGAACATCATGGAATGCACTCACACAAACCTACATGGTATAGCCTACAACACACCTGAGCGAGATGGTGTATAGGCTACAAACCTGTACACCATGTGACTGTACTGAGTACTGTAGAAACTGTAACACAGTGGTAAGTATCTGTGTCTCTAAACATATATAAACATATAAAAGGTACAGCAAAACCATGGTATAAAAGATAAAAAATTGTACACATATAGAGCACTTATCATGAATTGAACTTTCAGAGTTCGATGTTGCTCTGGGTGAGTCAGCGAGTGAGTGGTGAGTGAATGTGAAGGCTTAGGTGTAATAACACATAGCTTAAAACACAAACGTATTTTCTTTATATCCTAACTCCATAAGCTTTTTCTATTTTTAATGTTTATTTTTTTTACTTTTTAAACTTTTTGTTAAAAGCGAAGACACAAACACACACGTTAGCCTAGGCCTACCCAGGTTCAGAATCATCAATATAGCTGCCTCCACTTCTATAGCTTGTCCCACTGGGAGGTCTTTGGGACCAGTAACACGTATGGAGCAGTCATCTCCTATGATAACAATGGTTACTTCTAGAACACCTCCTGAAGGACCTGCCTGAGGCTCTTCTTGGAAAGGTGTCACTCTTTCCAGAAATATGCGGATGTCCACGGTGGTTTGTTTGGTTTGTTTCTTTTTTTCATCAAGATTTGTTGTAAGCAGATAATGTACTATGAACATTCCTCTCTACTAATGAAAACATTTTGGTGTTGGGGTCCATGTTTTCAAACTTTTTAAGGAGCTTATTGAGGTCTGCGAAAGTTTCTGCTAAGCCCGTCACTATATATGCAATACATTGTTGACCAAAACGCTGTTTTGTGGCGCATGATTATATCGAACAAAACTACATATGCACTTGCCTTTCGACCCACAATCCACAGCTAGAAATTTACCTCCAATAACTGGAAAATACATATGCACAAGGTTGTTCATTGCAGCACTGTTTGCATTTACAAATATTGGAAATGACTGAAGTGCCCATCCATAGGGAAGTGGTTATATAAACTATACCGCATCCGTACAATGGGGAGTTACACAATTATTTTTTAAAAAGTATGAGAAAGATCTCTATGAGGTGATATGGAATGATTCCCAGGACATACTGGTAAGTGAGAAAGTGAAGTGCAAAAGAGTATGTGTAGGTTGCTGCCTTCCTGTACCAAAAAAAAAGGATATACGAAAATGTGCATGTATGAAATCTACTCATTTGTACAAAAGAAAGGAAGGACACATCACAAATTCAGGGTATTGGTACTTCCTGGAGGGCAGGTGCAATGGGAAAGGCGTGACAAGATAGGCGTGAGGAAGGAGGTTACTTCTCTGACTATAACTTTTGCCTCTGAAAATCGTAATAATGTCTCACACACTTTTCAAACTCCACCAAAAGAAACCAACCAACCAGAATGGGGGCAGAGGATATAAAATGGAATACAAAAAGTAACAAATGAACTTAACTCTTTGAACGCTATAGCAAATGAACAACACAACCACATTAAAGAAGGTAGAGAAGAAAAGAATGAACTTCCTTTGGTAAGCAACACCTTGGCTGTAGGATACTGTAAGGACTGCAGGCAAAAAGAACCGTGCACAAATGATGAATTTCTTTAGTTAATTTGTTTCTCATAGGAGTGTGTGTTAAGAGTTCTAAAACAACTTTCTGCGTACACCAGAGTCAATCAAATAAGTAAATATATTGCATAAATGACAGCCAGCTTTCTTGCTATTGGAGAAAGAAGTTAGAAACAAAGAAAAGAGGAAGGCTAAAATAAACTCTGTGGTGATAAATTAGAATCAGAGTTACCAATAAAAGTCACGATGTGTGAGTGTGTGTGTGTGTGTGTGTGTGTGTGTACACAAAATGCATATGTATATATACACATATATTAACATATATAAATAAATATATGTAAACAAATATATATACCAACCCACATACTCAGGCACACACAAATACACACACATAATATATGTATTATATATAGATAGATAAATATAGACACGTATGTGGATTAGTATACTTACGTATATTTCCTACCTCTGTCCGCTGAGAGGGTCTAGAAGCAATGACACTAATTACAATGAGCACACCTAGTGTCCAGTTGTTGCTTTCTAAACATCATCCTCTGAGAAATCGTTGATACTAGGTTTAGAGCAAAAAGTAAAAAAAAAGAAAAAAAAAGATGACGTTGGAGCATCTTGCAGTACCACAGAGTAAGGAAGTGCTCAAAAAAGAATGGGAGCTTTTTAAAAGGATAGAGGAGACAACTAGAAATATCCCCTAGTAACCATAGTTGAAACATTTGAGCATAAAAATAAATAATGGCAGTATTGGATTTTAACCAATATAATAAAATAAATATCTATGAGTCACATTGGTATAGCTATTTAAATAAATAAATGGGGAAAGAAGACAGCTCTTTCTTACAGAAAAAATGCAATGAATCAACATAGAAAGAAATAAGAAAATAAAAAGAACAATAAAGCAAAAGCCAAAGTAATAATTGTTGTAAACAAAATCCACTGATGGATGCTAACCATCGTGGGAGAAAGTTTGAGAAACAAGGTATTTTCATAGTCTTTAAGTATCTCCTATCAGTGGTTCTTCATTCAAAGTTGGAAAAAGTAACTTTAAAGGGGAACAATCTAGCAGACACTACTGTAAGCACGTGATCAAGGTTAACATCACCAGTTATGAGGCCCATAGACATTGGGAAGATCATGTCTGTGGTATTCTTGCTAAAATTTGTATGAGATGTGTAGTTTATTTAGTAAGTATTGTACCAGGGTTAACTTTCTGAATTTGATAATTGCACTATAGTTATAAAAATACAGTAGTTAACATTTGGGGGAGCTGGGTGAGGAGTGTATGGGGACTAGCTGCATTAGTTTGCAAATTTTACCTAAGTCTAAATTTGGTTCAAAACAAAATGTTTAAAAAAACTATGTAATCAGTGTCTACCACTAGACATTCAACCTACTGAAGTCTCTGGCCTCTAGTCCTCAGATCCACCAAACCAGCTCTTACCTCATTTCTTACTCTTTCATAGTCCCATTTGCTTGGCTTTCATGATACAACACTTCAGGTTTTCCTTCTTCCACCTGGTCTTTTCTTCTCTGCCTCCTTTGCAAATTCATCCTGCTTTATCCAGATATTAAGTGAATATCTCAGGGTTAGAATTCCTTACCTTACCCTTTGATTACTTTTCCTTATCTCATGCTACACTTCTTTCTTAAGCAATCTCATTCATGCTCAAAGACATAAATCTAGAAGACTCCCAATTTTATATTTACAGCCCCATTTTCTTTTTTGAGCTCCATATATACCTCTACTTGAGATTTGAATTTTTACTGGTCCCTCAAACTTAGTATGTCAAAAACTAAGCTCATAATCCATCACCCCCTTCTCATGGTGGTTTAAAATACGTCCACAAATTATTTGACACACTCTTCAAAAGTGGAGCCTATTTCCACCTTGAGACTAGGTTGTACTTAGTGGTTCACTTATCATGAATGGAATAGAAACAGAAAGGATAGTGTGTGACTTCAGAAACTGGGTCATAAAAAGCATTTCCCCTCCCTGCTTCCTCGCCCTTTCTGGGATCGCTCACTCTGGGGAAGCCAGCTGCAATGCCCCTCATGGAGAAACCCATGTGGCAAGGAAGTGAAGGCCAGCCAACAGCCACATGAGAAAGTTTGGAAGCAGATTCTCCAGACCCAGCCAAGCCTTCAGATGAATATGATTCTGACCAGTATCTTGATTACAACACTCTGAGCCAAAACCACATACCCACACCAAATTCCGATTCTCAGAAACGGAGATAATAAATGTTTGTTATTTTAAGCCACTATGTTTGGGACAATCTGTTATGCAATAATAGTTAGTTCTCCCCCAGTAAACAATCATGTCGTACTCTAGTGCTTCTTCTTGAGGTGTATTACTCTCTATTCATCCATTACACAGCTGGAAAAAGAGGTATCACTCTTGACAACCAACTCTCTCTTATTCATTTCCTCATTTGAAATCCATTATTAAGACCTATTGATTTAAGCTCCTAAACATCTCTCTAGAATGTGTCCACTTCTTTCTCATCTTCATTGCTTCCACACTGGTCCAAACTACCATTATTTCTTGCCTGTATAGCCTTGTAATCGTCTGACTCTGGCAATTCTCTGATATACTCTTTACATTGCTGTCAGGATGGTCTTTTGAAAAACACTCACTCATCACCAGTTCTAAGCTAGGAGCATTGGCATGGCTCCCCAGAGAGCCAGAACTCTATCAGAGGCAGGAACAACAAAGAAAATGCACCAATAGGTCACTGTCTCCCCCAAGGTGCCCATTGTCTCCGTCCTGAACAATTTCAAAGGCCACAATTTGGGGATGGGAGAGTGGGCTTTAATCAACTTGATTGTTATTGCTGATTTGGAGTAGTTTTTTTGTTTGTTTGTTTTTTTAATTTTCATACTTCTCATCACTTTTAAATGTAATACATGCTCACGTATTGCATTTTACAAATTTGGAAAATGTATACATTTTATAAAGAGTAGGAAGAAGTTATCTTTAATCTACCATCCTGAAATTTTGGCTTATTTCTCTCAAACTCCTCTCCCTACCCCATGTTTTTAAACCTTATTAAGATCATTCTGTATATTAGTGTAATTTTCTATTCTGTTTTTGTGCTTAAGGTTATCAGATTCTTTCCATATCATTAAAAACTCTATGTAAATATCATTTTAATAGATGTTTAACATTCTATGATATTAGAAATTTCATTTTGAAAATTTTCTTCTTGCCTAATAATAAACAAATGATTTTACTTTTTTGGGGAGGTAAGTTTGGGGGGTGGTTGGTAGGGGTCTGCCTCCCTGGCTTCATGACACTTGGAGGTTGCTGTTTAAAATATTTAGCAAAATTGCATTTCTCTCTTTAGCTATGGCCTCAGTCCAAAAAGTGGCAGCCAATCTGCTTGGTGATTCCGTCACTTCCTAACGGTATTTTCCTCCTTGAGGCTTCTAAAGCTAATGCATTCTTGGTTTTCTAGTGGATAAGCCAATAATGAATGCCCCTAGGATGTCACTCAGGTCAGACACCCCGAGAGAAGGGAAGAGGGGAAACTAAGCACACAAACATGTGGCCCTCAAAAACCCACCGCCAGCTGCGTATCTTTCCCTTACAACGTGCAGTGATGAGTAATCCATAATTTATGGCTCTAATTAATTCTTCCCTCTATCATGGAGAGAGACTCGCCCAAGCGTGCCACTCTGACAAAGCTCAGATACACTGCGCCACTCAACCCCTGAATTTCCTTGCCGGGAACTCATTTTGCAAAACCCATTAAGCTGGCAGAAGCTCCAGCGTGCTAGGGAGGCAGGCTTCCCTCCCCCCCATCCTGCTGTATTTCATAAAGAAATAGACTTACAGAAAACAAACCCGACTGTGCCATTTAACTGTGACCACATCGTCAAGAGGACCCAGTTTGAATGTGAGAGTAAATGAGGTGGAACTTGCAGCCACGGCAGGTTCCCAAGAGCAGATATTCTAGACCCCTAAGGCTTTGAGACAGGTCCCCAGGAGGAAGAGGGGAAAGTGTCGGAGAACCAAGCGGCCCTCCATCTCTGTGTGTTACACACCTTCCCAGATCGTCATTTGATTGGCTGCATGAGACCCCAACTGCCACTCTGTCTTGGAGTCTGCTGATCACAAGAACTTCAGCAAGGTTCTTTGCATGATCTGGCGGTAGCCCCATGTAACCGTAACTGGAGATCGGACAGTGCTCAGTGACTAGAGCCTGGTCTGCGAAGCCTACTAATCTGTAATCTGCCTTTTGGTGTGGCTTTAAACAATGCATTTAAATTTAGTTCTCATTTATTGAATTAACGATATACTGGGGATAAATGTTCATTTAATGCTCATGGCAACTCACTGAGATAGGTACCACGGTTGTTAACTACAGTAGACACTTCTGACAGTGGAGCTATTATTGTGCTCCATACTGTATCTCTGTATCCTTGAACTTGCGTGGCATATAATAGATAATCAGTATTTTTTGAATGGGTGAATACCCATCTTAACCCATAAGAAAACTGAGGCACAAAGCTAGTAAGTGGCAAAGTAAAATTCAGTCCTTGGACTCCTGGTTTTAGAGCCCACGCTGTTTAGATTACTCGGAGGTATAGCCTTGACTTCTGCACATGTTTGATTTTATTTCCATTTTTGCGGAAGGATAAGCGCCTCAAATGCCCTCAAAATATTTTTGAGTCCCAAGTGAATGTAGAGACCAGGTGATAATTACCACTGTCATAGAATTGGCCCGAGACAGGTATAGCTGGTGATAGATGACAGCAGTGCTACTACTATTATACGCAGAGGAGACATTTGTTTCTCTCCACCCTGAGCTACTCCTGAATGTCCTAAGTCCCTTTCTTATGACAGGCTGTGTCACCCAGAGGCCCAAGAAAATGACCCATCTCCATAAGGACAAGGACAGGGGCCCTTTCTTACCACCTCATCTTTGTTCCTCTGCCCTCTCAGGTTAGATTTAATTTTATTTCTCTCTGATCTGCAGATTGATGAAAATCTCTCATATTCTGCAAGCCTGCCTGAGCCCCAGACTGTGGCCCGGGCGGGCCACGTGAGAGCAGCGCCCGCAGCCACAGCTGAGAGAGGTGTTATTTACATATTTATTAGAAATTTTGTCCTGCTGGCAAGAGACGCTCACTTCTGACTTTAATTCCGATAAGTAAACAACCCCATTGGCAAGGAAGAGGGGGGAAAACAAACCAGTATAGTTTACACAAGATAATACAGTAAAGCAGAAAAATATCCGTAATGCAAAACCATTTACAGTACAAAGAGAGAGAGAGAGAGAGAGAGAGAGAGAGAGAGAGAGAGAGAGACACTCCCTCTCCAAAGCCTAGCTTAGGTTAATACTCCATAAGAAATAATTACAAAGTAATTCAATTATAGTTGGTATCAGTTGCCTCACAGGCCATTGGAATGACAATTAGTCCCAGGGTGTCTTTTTTTTTTTGTAATACTTTGTTGTTGGCTGAGAATTGCCCTACAGCAGTTAGCCATACTCCATCACTCCTCAGTCCTCTGGCCGACTGTGTATCTTTTCTTCCTCATCCATCTGGTCTGCTAACGCCCCACACCAGAGAGCTGTTTCGCCAAGTTCAACCTTCTCTAACCCCACTCTCAAACTGTCCAGCATCCTAACATTTTGTGTAGGCGCTCACCCGCTACCCCTTAATTATATTGTATTGTGAGAAGTGCAACAGTGGGAGAGTTTAGCTTCCTGTGGCTTTCTCCTAACATCTAAAATTGAGCCAACGTCGTCATCCCTGTGACAACACAATGAATTAAATCCTTCTCAGCATCACATGTCTAGCTATCTCCAGGAAAAAAAAAAAAAGAATTGCATTTTAGGAACATTAAAATGGACTGACTTTAATCCACAATAGCAAAGGAAGCAAGAGATATGGTTTAAACCCAGCCGGGTGTTCTGAGCTGAACTTACTCTGCAGATAAAATCACACAGAATTCTTTGCATTTCTATAGCTTCTTTCAGTCCGGGATTGCAAGGTGCTTTACACACAGTAATAAGCGCCATAACCTTTCTTTGATGCGGCTCCCCAGCTCCAGGAAGGTTCATGCATCAGAAAACACCAATGATGGATAGAAAGAGACTTGGCCCAGGCAACCTTCCCCCCTGACAGTGGTGGAAAAGTAAGAACAAGGCTTCTGGATTGCAATATTCAATACTAATGATCAGGGCAATCATTGTATTTTAAACCACAAATGTGCTTCTAAAAACAAAAGTAAAAAAATGACAGCAAGACCAGGATTGTGATTTGTTCTCTAGGGGAGGAAAAATGCTTTTCTTTTGCCCTCCCTGGTTCTCCTACTGGGGCCCTGCAAATTAGACTGATAAAAGTGAGATTAACCAGAGAAAAACAAACAGAAGTCTATAACATGAGCAGGGAGCATATTTGCAGGAGAAATCCAGTGGTGAGTAACTCACAGGGATGGTTAGAACTTGGGACTTACATAGCATCTTAAAAAGGGCGATACATTTGTGGAGCAGTGGCAAGACCAAAGAAAAGGAGCTTAGATTTTTCGGGGTGGCAAACTGTGGAAAGGTGAATGCATGGGAGAAGTTATGGAAGTAAGTGTTTCAGTAAGGACTGCTATGTAGATGTCTCTGGTGCCTTCTCTGGGCTGACATGAGTCTAGAATGGTCTCCAGTGATTAAGAATCCTCCTGTACTTCCTGGTAGAGAGTTTGTCCTGTGTCCGCTTTTTCTCAAATGCTTTCACCACAAAATGAGTAGTTCCGTCAGCCACCCCATTTTCGTGTATCTCTTTATAGATAGCTGTTCCTCCTGCCATGCGATCTCCGGAAACCACTGTTCTGTTTTCCCTCCTTCGAGTTTTCCTATTCCCCCAGTATCATATAAATGGAGCATGTAACATGTAACATTTTGAGTTTTGCTTTTTTCACTTAGCAAAATGCATTTAAGATTCATCCATGCTGTTTGTGCATCGATAGCCTGTTCTGACTTAACCGCTGTAGAGTATTACATGGTATGAATTTGCCACAGCTTGTTTATTCATTTGCTGGTTGATGGGCATCTGGGTTATTTCCAGGACTTGATGATATGACTAAAGTTGCCATAAATTTTCATGTACATGGTTTTTACAGGTACATAAGTTTTGATTTCTTTTGGGTTAATACCTAGGAGTGGAATTGATAGATCGTATGGTAGTTATATATTAACTTTGTAAGAATTGTCCAACTGTTTTCCGAAGAGGCTGTTATATTTTGCATAACTACCAGCTTTGTAATAAAGTTCCAATTGCTTTGTATCCTTGTTGGTAATTGGTGCTGCCATTAAAAACATTTTTTAAGCCATTTTAGTAGGTGTGTAGTTGTAACTCATGGTAGTTTTAATTTAAATTTTCCTATGATTTAATAACATTGGACATGTTTTGGCAGGCTTATTTGCCAGACTCATATCTTTGGTGAAGTGTCTGTTCAGACATTTTATCCATTTTTTAAATTTGTTCGATTTCTTATTGTTCAGTTTTGAGTGTTCTTTATATATCCTGGTTAGAAGTTCTTCTCCAGATATGTAATATTTTCTCTAGCCTATGGCTGTTTTGCAAAACAAAAGTTTTTAATTTTCATGAAGTACAATTTATCAAGTTGTTTCTTCATTTATGGATCATGCTTTTGGTGACATAACAAATTTTTTGTTCACACAAATTTTCTTTTTCTTCAAAATGTTTTATATTTTTACATATTATGCTTATATTAATAATCTATTTAGAGATAATTTTTGAACTATTGGCTCAGATTCCTTTGGTGGGGTGGTGGGGTGCATATAGATATCCAGCTGTTCCAGCACTGTTGGAGATGCTACACTTTCCCCATTGAATTGAATTTTTACCTTTATCAAAAATCAGCTGTTTTTATTCATGTGGATCTATGAGGTGTGATCACAAAATACAGTGAATGTTTAAATTTAAAAATTATTACAGTAAAAGACACATTGTCATTAATCCCCCTCAAAATACTTCCCCTCGCTTCAAACACACTTATCCCATCATTCTTGCTACTTTCTGAAGCAGTTCTGGAAGTCCTCTTTCGTGAGTGTCTTTAGTTGTGCTGTCATGGCTGCCTTGATGTCCTGAATCATTCTGTCTTTGGATAAGAGCCAGAAGTCTCACTGTACCAGATCCAGTGAATAAGATGGATGAGGACACACTGCAATGTTTTTATTTGACAGAAATTGCCGTATACCAGAAATGATGTGTGACATCGGAGTGTTGTCATGATGGAAGATGATTTAGGGCACACTTGAAAACACACCTTCTCTTAACTGTAGCTCACACCTGACTGACTGCACTGAACAAGTTGAAACTTGTGATCGGTTGGATGACACTCAGCAGCAGCATCCGACATATTTTGTGATCACAACAGAAAGGCTCTGTGTCACACATCACTTCTGGTATGGCAACTTCTGTCAAATAAAAACATTATGGTTTGTTGTCACCCACCTTATTCTGGCTCTTCTCCAAAGTCAAAATGACCACAAAAGGTAAACATTTTGAATCGATTCAGGACATTGAAGCAACCATGACAGTGCAATTAAAGACATGAAGTCCTCACAAAAAGGACTTCCAGAACTGCTTCAGAAAGTGGTGAGAATGATGGGATAAGTGTGTTCAAAGCAAGGGGGTGTTTTTTGAGGGAGATTAATGCCAATGTGTCTTTTACAGTAATAAAAATTTTTAAATTTAAACATTCACTGTATTCTTTGATCACACCTTGTTTTTCCAGTCTCTCTTTATCTATTCTATTGATTTACTGAGACCACAGTCTTGATTACTGTAACTTTACAATACATCTTGAAATAGAAGGAAGTGAGTCTTCTGACTTTGTTCTTCTCTGTCAAAATTGTTTTGTCTTTTCTAGTGCCTTTGCCTTTCCATATAAATTTTAGAATCACCTTGTCAATATTTACAAAACAGCCTTCTGAGATTTTGGTTGTCATTTTGATGAATCTATAGATTGAATTAGGGATAACTGAAATCTTAGAAACATTGTGTTTAAATCCATTTATATGGTGTGACTCTAAATGTATTTTCAGTTTTTAAAAGTTTTCATCCGTGTTTTATAGTTTTTTTAGCATACAGATCCTACACATAGTTTTTTTTAGATTCATAAACAGTACAATTTTCTTAAACTTTGAATTCTAATTGTTAACTGCATCTTGTGACCTTGCTAACCCCTTTTATTAGTTATAGAAGCATTTTCATTGACTTTTTTTGGGATTTTCTAAAACATAGTCATTTGTAAACACAGATACTTTTATTATTATCATATTTTTTTATGTGTACATTTTTTATATATTTTTTCTTGCTTTATTGCACTGGTTAGGACTTCTAGTGTAATACTGAGAGAGAGAACATCCTTACTTTGTTCTTCTGATAAGAGATGGAAACAATTCAGTCTTTCAGCATTAAGTATAATATTGCTGTAGCTTGCTGAATGTTGCATGTATGCTTTGTCAGTTTAAGAAAGTTCTCTTTCATTTCTAGTTTGCTGAGGTGTTTTTTAGTTTGTTTGTTTTTACCACAGATGGAGATGGAATTTTGTCAAATGATTTTTTTTTTGATAATCATGGTTTTTGTTTTCTGTTTCATTGATTTCCAATCTTATTTTTATTATTTATCTTTGCTTGCTTTGGGTTTAGCTTGCTCTTCTTTTTATAGTTTCTTAAAGTAAAAGCTTAGATTATTGATTTGAGATCTTTATTCTTTTTGTTTAACCATTTTATGCTTAGATATAATGATTTTATGTTATAGTCTTTTTATGCTATACACATCCATTTAATCACTATTTTAGTTATATCCCACATATTTTGTGTTGTTTTATGTTTATATTTATTCACCTCAAAATATTTTTACCTTTCTTTGAGGCTTCCTCTTTGGCCCACAGTTTATTTAGAATAGTGTTGTTTAATTTCTAAATATTTTGAGATTTTATAGCTTTCTGTTATTTATTGCTAGTTTAATTCTGTTACAATCTGAGAACATAATGTGTGATTTCTATTCATTTCAATTTGTTGAGGTGTATTTTGTGAGCTGAATATGGTTCATATTGGTGTATTTTGCTGTTGTTGGATGGATTGTTCCATAAATGTCAATTAGTACTAATTGATTGATAATGTTGTTCAGGACTCTTATATCCTTACTGATTTTCTCTCTGCATGTTCTTTCTATCAGTTATAAAAATGGGAGTGATAGAGTCTTCAAATACAATTGTGTATCTGTCTATGTTTCCTTTCAGTTCTATTTGATTTTTTTTCATGTATTTTGAAGCTCTGATGTTAGCGGCATACAGGTTTAGGATTGTTACATATTTTTGGAAAATTGATTCCCTTATTATTATGTAATAGCCCTCTTTATCCCTGGTAATATTTCTTTCCCTGAAGCCTATTTTGTTTTATATCAAAGTAGCTATTTCAGTTTTCTTTTTGGCTAGTGCTTGCATGGTATATTTTCTTTTTTACTTTTAGTTTATATTTATAGTTTTTCCAAATATACATTTACATATATTTAAGGTTGGTTTCTCAAGGAAAGCATATAGTTAGGACTTGGCTTTTTATCTAATCTAACAGTCTTTTTTAACTGGTACATTTAGGCATTCATATTTAATGTGATTGTTGATGTGATTGGTTTCAAATCTACAATCTTGCTACATATTTTGTATTTCTTCCACTTGTTCTTTATTTCTTTTTTCTTCTTTATCTGCCTTCTTTTGGGTTAATTGAACATATTTTTTAAAAATATTTTATTGGGGAATTGGGGGAGGGGAACAGCGCTGGGGAATTGGGGGAAGGGGAACAGACAAGTTGCTGTTGCTTTGTTCTTCAGTCTAGTTGTGGAGGATGTTGCTTCACTGGCTCAAGTTGGCACCATCATTGCACTCTTCCTGGGCGAGGCAGATCAGTCGCCAGCTTCTGGACGGCCACTCACTGCGGCTGCTGGCCGCTCACGCTGGCTGCTGGCTACACACGGTAGCCCATGGCAACCCACTGCAGCAGGGGCTGCAGCCTACGCCGTCGCCGGCGACCCATGGCAGCCCAGCTCCAGGTTGAGCTGTTGTTCAACGTCTTAGCTGTAGAGGGCAGTGTCACTGTCCCTCATATGTGGGATCCGAACCAGGGCCCTCTGGCGTCCCAAGCCAGTTCTTAACCAACGCGCCACTTGGCCAGCCCTAATTGAACATTTTTTATGATTCTATTTTATTTCCACAGTTGACATTATTTATACCATTTTAAAATGTTTTTAGTGGTTTCCCTAGGGTTTAGAATATACAAAAACTAAGTTGGAAAACCCCTGAGCTTCACTATAGGTTGATATATCAACTCATATTTATTGAATGTCTATTATATACCAGATATCATTCTAAACATTTTACATGTATTAACTAATTTATTGTCTTAGCAACACTAAAAAGGTATTCCCAATTGTTATCCCCATTTTACAGATAAAGAAATTGAAGCACAAGAGATTAAGTCCCGTGGTCACTAGAATCATCAGTCTCCATAGCTTATGCATTATGTTATACTTCTTTTATGGCCTAGACTAGGACAAAGCAACTCAGAATTTTGAGTCCCAAGCCCTCAACTTACAAAATACCTTTTGAGATCATTTTTTCCAAATATACTAAAGGAAGTTGACACTCCAGAGGGAATAGACTTTGGGGAGAGAAATCGATACTTAGCATACATTGCTATGTGCTGAATTTTGTAAATCAAGTATTTTTAAGTCCTTGGAATCATAAAATACTTGCATTTTTAATCACATAATTTTAAAATTGAGAGCCTACTTGGATATCATCCAATGTTCTCATTTTGTGGATAAAGGCAATAAGGCCCCAAGAAATTAAATTTCTCTGCCTCAAGTCATAGAGCTAATGATTAATGACAGAGTCAGAATTTGAACCATTTGTGGGGCCCCCTCCCTGAAGCTCTGCTGCACCCTGCCGTTGTGCTGTTGTACTGTTTACACTTGCTTCTTATCATTGAACATATCACGCTGTGGTCTATTTGTTCTTTTATGCATTTGCATCGTCCGTTAGTGCTTAAACTGCTTGAACGGTAGTGTTCGTTGTTATTTGACATAGTATCCTGAGCAACTGTCATGGGGAATGACACATTGTGACCACACTTAAAAATGTTTATTGAATGAAAAGTCCTTTATTTTGGTTCCAGTCTAGAGCTCTGCTCTGACTGCCATTTTACATCCCATGAAAGACAAGGAGCCGCTAACAGTCTTCCAGCCTCCAAAAGGGTGATGCACAATCTCAGGGTGAAACTGAATTTTGTGCTATTCTAAAATAGCAGAAGCATATCAGGACTTAGTTGCATTCGCTCCTGAATCATCTATAGCTCTTTTTTTTATAGAATATAAATTAGGATGAATCTTATACCTTGATTATATTGAAAGACTCCCAGAGGACCAACATGGCATGTGAGGCCCTTCAACGTGTTGCTCCTGTCTATTCTTCTAACCAAACCTCCAGCCACACAACACTGAATTCTTTATTGTTCCCAGAATGCTCCCTACTGGTTTATTTTTTTTCAACTTTATTAAGAAATAATTTACAAATATAATTGTATATATTTACAGTACAATATGATGATTTAATATATGTATACCTTGTGGAATGATTACCGAGAAGATAATTAGCATATCCATCACCTCACACAGTTAACTCTTTTTTTTGTGAATGCTTCAGATCCACTCAAGAACTTTTGAGAACACAATGTTATATTATTAAATATAGTCACCATGCTATATATTAGATCCTGAGAACTCATTTTTCTTATAACAAAGTTTGTACCCCCTGACCTGCATCTCCCATTTTCTCCTACCCCTAGCCCTTAGAAAACACCATTCTATTCTGTTTCTATAAAATCAACTTTATTTTTTAAGATTTCACAATAAGTGTTATCATACAATATTTGTCTTTCTTTTTCTTATCTCAGCATAACGTACTCCAGTTTTATCCACTTTGTCTCAAATGGCAGAATTTCTTTCTTTGTTGGTGAATTGTACATGCTATATATGTGCTACTTATATAAATATATATGAATTATTTATATAAATATCATATATATATATATATATATCACATTTTCTTTATCCATTTATCTGTTGAATGACATTTAGATTTTTTTCTGTATCTTGACTATTGTTAATAATGCCACAATGAACATGGGAGCGCAAATATCCATTTGTTATACTGTTTTCATTTCCTTTGGATATATACTCAGGAGTGGGATTGATGGATCATAAGGTAGTTCAGTTTTTAATATTTTGAAGAACTGCCATACTATTTTCTGTATTGTGTAGAACTGCATTCTGTAGGTTGCCTTTTTCAATTTATTGATTGTTTCCTATGCTGTGCACAAGCTAGTTTGATATAGTTCCACTTGTTTATGTTTGCCTTTGTTGCTTTGCTTTTTGATGTCTTATCCTAGAAGACCAATGTCAAGGAGTAACTCATGTGTTAACTTCTAGGAGTTTTATGGTTTCAGTCTTTACTACATCTCGGGTTAACTTTTTTGTGAGTGGTATAAGATAGGGATCTAGTTTTATTCTTCTGCATGTGGAGAGAGTTTTCCCAACAGCATTCATTAAAGAAACTATCCTTTCCCCATTGTACATTTTTGGCACTCTTATCAAAAATTATTTGACCATACATTTGTGGATTTGTTTCTGGGATCTCTATTCTGTTCCACTGTCTGTGGACCTGTTTTTATGCCTTACCATACTGTTTTAATTACCATAGCTTTGTAATACAGTTTGAAATCAGGAAGTGTGATGCCTTCAGTTTTGTTCTTCTTTCTCAACTTTGCTTTGGTTATTCAGTCTCCTGTGATTTTGTATAAAATTTAGGATAGATTTTTCTTTTTCTATGACCAATGTCATTGGAATTTTGATAGGTACTGCATTGAGTCTGTAGGTCACTTTGGACAGTACAGACATTTTCACAATTTTAATTCTTCTAATTCAAGAACACAGGCTATCTTTTCATTTAAATAAATGTGTTCTTCAATTTCTTTCATTAATATCTTGTAATTTTCAGTGTGCAGATCTTTCACCTCCTTAGTTAATTTGTTCCTAAGTATTTAATTGTTTTTGATGCTCTCATAAATGGGATTGCTTTCTTAATTTCTCTTTCAGACAGTGCATTGTTAGTGCATAGAAATACAGCTGATTTTTGTATATTGATTTTATATTCCACAACTTTACTGAATTCATTTATTAGTTCTAACAGAATTTTAGTGGCATTTAGGGTTTTTTATGTACAGGGGATGCCAAAAAAATGTATACACATTTTAAGAAAGGTAAACTGTATTAAAATTGTAATACTCAATATAGACCAATAACAAAAGATGAATACAAGTCACATTTGACTTCTGCAATTACAAGAGGTGCTCAAAGTGGTTCCCATCAGCGTCCAGACACTTCTGATTATGGCAAACTACTGCTTGAGCAACGTTGACCAAAGTGTCGACTTGCATACATTTTTTTGGCACCCCCGGTATCATAGCATATCATCTGCTATTATAAACAGGGACAATTTTAGTGTTTCCTTTCTGATTTTGATGACTTTTATTTCTTTTCTTTTTTTGGCTTAATTGCTGTGACTAAAATTTCTAGTACTATGTTGAATAGAAGTGGTAAGAGTGGGCATTTTTGTCTTTTCCTGATTTTAAAGAAATGGCTTTTAACTTTTCACAATTGAGTATAATGTTGGTTGTGGACTTTTCATATATGGTCTTTATTATGCTGAGGTACCTTCCTTCTATCCTAATTTGTTGAACTTTTTTTTTTAATCATGAAAGAATGTTGAACTGTCACATGTTTTTTCTGTAGCTATTGAAATAATCATATTGAAATGATCGTATCATGTGTATCCTTTAATCCTGTTGATGTTGTATCACATCTACTCATTTGCAGATGTTGAACCATTCTGGTATCCCAGGGATAAATCCCACTTGATCATGGTATATGATCCTTTTAATGTGCTCTTGAATTTAGTTTGCTAGTGTTTGTCTGAGGATGTTTCATCTGTGTTCATCAGGAATATAGGCCTGTAATTTTCTTTTCTTATCCTGTCTTTGTCTGGCCTTGGATCAGGGTAATGTTGGCCTCACAAAATGAGTTTGGAAGTGTTCCTTCCTCTTCAATTTTTTGGAAGAGTTTGAGAAGGGTTTGTGTTAATTTTTCTTTAGAGATTTGGTAGAATTCACCAGTGAAGCAGCAACAGCTCAGCCCTGGTAATGGTGAGTCAAAGCTGTGACTTGGGACCTGAGGGCAGAGTACAGAGCAGCAGCAGCTGTGGTCCTATAGATGGGGAGGTGCTGTGGCATCCTAATCCCAGAGAGTGGGACACTGTGGCCACAAGGGCCCCTGGGGGCATGGCTCACCACTGCTACAGCTGAAGCCCTGGAAAAACATGCAGTAGAGGGAACTCTGGGCAGCTCTGTCAGCTATGGTTGGCCCTGGTGAAGACTGTGGGGTCCTCAGTAACAAAGGCTACAAAATCCACAGTGAGGAAGACTTGCTGGTATTATCTTGTTCACCTTTTCCCCTTGCAGTGAAATCCCTCCAAGGGGACCCTTCTTGGCAGTGAGCTGCTGGGGACTAGGCGATGGAGTAACCTAGGTAAAATGCTTCCTATGCTTTTGTAGGTGGCCATCCTCTGTTTCTGAGCTCCACGTGATTTCTGGTGCTTCTTCATTATAGTCCAGAGCTTGCCCAGAGCTATTTTCATTGAATTATAGTTGTTTGTTTATTTTTGTGGGAGGGGTGAACACTGACGGCTCCTAGCCCACCATCTTGCTGACATCACACCCCCTTGGTTTATGATCCTTGCCTTTGCTCATTCATCTCTCCCACAGGAATGCTTTGTCAACTTTTGCCTGGTTGACTTCTACTACAACTCAGTGGTCTGTTTTTGTGTAAACTCTTTGCCAGCAATAAACTTGTTGTCCTAATTGTGGTGACTCTTGTACTGAGCTTGGCCTACAGAAATATTATCTGGATATTTAGAAGGTAGCACAACATGGTGAGTATAAATCCAAAGTATAGACTTCAAATTCGAGCTTCACCATCTACTACCTGTATGACCTGTGGTAAAATAACTTACCTCTCTAAACCTCATTGTCCCCATCTTTAAACAGGTGAAATTAATAGTAATTATTTCATAGGACTGGTATAGACAATTCATGCGAAGAATTTTGCAATCATACAGTCAATATTTAGCTATTATCATCCCATCATTATATAATCATCATCATCATCATCATCATCATAATTAATCACATTATCAAAGAGATTAAAGTGTGGAAGGTGAGTTACAATAACATTTCTTTTCACATTCTTAAATATTTAGTCTTTTCTCAAACAACATGGCACAAGGGAATAATTCACTTGGTAAACCTAAAGCTCTTTAGTACTCCTGACCTGGGGACACTCAAAAATAAGGACTTTTATTTTTGAACCAAAGGCCAGAAGGAAAATTAAATGAGTTTTACACATGCCTTGGGTGTGGGGAAGCAATAGTTTGGTCACAAACCTGTGTTTCTGTAAAACAAACAAACAAAAATCTTTGTAGAGTAAGTGGGGAAGTGTTTGTATCTCAGAACCCGGGAGGCCCCAATTACTGGGTCTGGGTCTCTGTGAAGGAGACAGAGTGTCAGAGGGCTGATAGAAAACAAGCTCTCAGAGGCTGTTTCCAATACCTGTGCAGACAGAGCAGAACTCTAACAAGAAGAGGGTGATGTTCACCACTGGGGACCTGTCGGTGAGCTCCAGAGAGCCACGGGCCAGCTCCAGGAGTCTGATGAAGGTCACATGCTTCTGGAGGAAGGTGTGGAGAGAGAAAAACTTGGGAGACGGACTCCTTGTTTTTTATTGCTTTGCTGCCCCTCCCAGAGAGGCTTAGCATATTACTCAAGACACACTGATTTCCTGAATGCTCTTACTCGGTGGTTGAAGGCCTCTGGTGGGGAAAGACAAACAAACACTGTGAACAATGAGAAATATAAAATGAAAGTAAAACAACACCTGAGCTGACTTCATACCAGATCAGGTGCAGATCCCTGAGGAATAAGTGGGGCTACACCAAAGCTGTAGATGGATGAGCCTTTTCAAAGACTGTGTCTGATGTTGGGACATCCAGAGCTACTTCCTAACCACTTCTGTGTTTCCCTAAGGGCTTTCTGCGAGAGACAGAACCTTGCTGAGAGGCTGGTGCATTAGAGGGTAGAGAAGAGGGAAGGGTGAATGAAAAGTGAGGTGGAATCTTTTGGCTAAAATGAATTTTCAATTTCTTGGTGAATCTCAATTACACAGGCTTTCCTGAGGCCTATTACTTCAGAGAATCAAAACTCTACTGTCATTTTTAATAGTGAAAATTTTTAGTCAGTCTACTTCCTTTTAGGAGAGCATTTGTCCAGGAATGTTTAATGAAAAGAGATGATTATAAGATCCCCCTGGGTAAAACATACCCTCTCATCACCCTTTCAACCACAGAATAAACATTTTCCAGACATACTGAAACAAGTTTCCCCAACTCAATGGTTTAGCATCAGCCCTCAGGAGTTGCTTAATGAATAACTATTGAATGAATGAATGGCTTTGATGATCTTCTACATGTGGGATAGCTTTCAAGGATTGCAAAGCAGGAAAGATTAATAATAGGAAACTTCTAGTCAATATGGTGGACTTAGCAATAATGGGAAACATCTCCTCCTGCTCCAAACACGTAAAAATGCTGAATAACATAAAACATAAATTTTCATTGAATGTGCATATCTAAATTGAAAATAAGAAAGGGAAAAAACATTACAAAGTCCTGGAGATAAAAAGGAAACTCAGAGCCAGAATGGTGGAATACACATGCCTGTGGAGATAAATGAAACAGATATGCACCTAAGGATGGGGTGTTAGGGTGGTGGTATCAAACCAAAGTAGAGCCAGACTGTGATACAACAATCATGGATGACTTGAGGGGGGAAATTCAGAGTTAAAACACTCTATATTCTTCATTTTGTTCAGCACTATGATAGAGGTAGTGATTAGTCTTAGATTTGGTTAACTTTGTGCATTAAAACTAAAAAGGTAAATAAGAAAAAAAATAGGAAAAAGGAAATGGAATGTTTAACCTCAAAAGCAGTAGAGAGGAAGAAAAAGGAAATAAGAAAAATACAGACGATGCAGTAAGAGAAAGTCTAATAAGTAGAAAATGCCAAATCAGATGCTATACAGTGGTACACATATATCAGAAATTACTATAAAGCTGAATAAATTATATTCACCTCATTAAGCCACCTATTAAGAGGAAGATTGGAGCTTGCAAATAAAATAGTCTTTCTATATGCAGAAATTCTTAATACATAATGACATAAAAAAATCCTTGAAAAGATATACCAGGCAAATACTAATCAAAAGACATAATAATGTTACGTATATTAGTTGGAATGTATGGAGTTTGGAAAAATATGGGGAAAATCATAACTCTAAGGAGAAAAGAATTGGTGGCTATTGCTATGCTCTATTGACTGCTCTGAAAAAACATCTCAAAAGGCAGAGTGATTAATTAGCAATTAAAAGCCCAGAGTGAAAGCTAGAGGGTATCCTTGGTAGTAGACGAAGAGGATCTGATCTCCTACAGCCAGATGGCTGTGACATTTAAGGAGCAAGCACAAGACTTTTAAGTGTAGTCAAGCTCTAAGGTTGAACTCCTAACCCAAGGCGGTCTCTTATGCCAAGGTCAGGGATTTAGTTGGGACATATGACACAGGGGCATCCAGGTTGATGCATCTGAAAATCTTGAATCCCAGACTCACCCAAACAAGGTGAGCTTTCAGAAGTGTCCCTTCCCGATAAAGAACTGGCACTGGCCCTTCCTTGAAGATGATGCAGGGACACATAGACCACCTCCACCATGCCCCCAGGTTCTGTCCCATCTCCCCTCCAGGTCAGTCATCCAATAACCAGGGTTATGTCAAAATGCAACCTGGTCACATGAAGCTGTACTATACCTGAGCCTACTAAGGGAGTGGGAAGGAACTAACTCCAAAGGAACTTTAGGACCTACTAGCCGGTACCAGCAGGAACTGGAAAGGTGCACTTGGGACTGCATTCTGAGGCTGCTAGACCAAGAAAAAGGAACATAACTTGGGATGAAAGAGACTTTGTCAATAGGGGCGTGCATTACAGGAATGTAGGTATTAACACCCTGGCCAGGACCTCAGGAGAAGCTGTGAACAAGCAGGTGTGATGGCTCCTAGAAACAGGGAAGAAGTGATACTCTACATTAAGTGGAGACTAAAAGCCAGAATGGCCATGACAGGAGGTGGAAAAAAAGTTTAAAAGGCTCAGAGAAGTGGACAAGTTAGAGTGGATGCACAATAAAAGACCAGAAAACCCATTAGATGACTATATCTCATAAGAGGGCCAAGAAGATACATTATTTACCAGAACACTAAGGAATGTACCGGTGGGAAAAGCGCCAGCATTCGGAGGAAGTTCAGTAGTGCTTCTCCCACGTGAGTCAGGGTTGATGGTAGGAGAAGCCATTACAGGCGTAGGTTCATTAATACATAATAAAAGAGATCCTGAGACTCTGCTGCAAACAATAGAGGCCCAGATGGCAGTGTTTTATACTCAGAGGCCCGGGGAGCACAGCTATTATAATGAGTGGCCCAGTTGGAAGAGTAGCCAGGAGCCTGACTTTGTTTGAGGAAGTTATGGAGATGGTGTAAGGAATGTATATGGACGCCAACATGAGCACGATTCTATCTGTAAAATAAAAAGGAATTGAGGATGATGATCAGAAGGCTAAGAGCAATCATTCCAATAAAAAGTATACCCCTCTGTCTTTCCAGTGTTCAGACCCAGCCCCCATCAACTAAAGCAGAGGATGGTTCCGAGGAAGGCCCCTGAAACATCATGGCAAATATGCATGGCCATGTCTTCTTCAGGCCTTTCCCAAAGGGACCGACTGCTATTTATTAGGTACTAGGGAAAGAGGAATATCCAAACATTTTGAGGATTGTTGGATACAGGGTCCAAATTTGATATTGATGCTAAGTGTCGTCATGGTCCCTCTGTTAGAGTGGGGACATGTTATAGCCAAAGTAAGCTCACAGGGCATCCACTGAATCTGTGAACCCATCCAGTGGTCATTTTCCCAGACCCCAATTTATAGTTGTAATAGATATATTTGGGAATTAGTACAACCCTTACATTGGTCCTTGGTCTGTAGGATAAGAGCTTTCTGATGGGAAAGGCCAAGTAGAAGCCTATGAAACTACCTCACCCCTCACCCTGTTTCAAGATAGTAAATTAAAAATAAATCATAGTCCAATATGAATGGCTGAAATTAGTACCACCTTTAAAATCCATTAAAGGATGCAGGGATGATGATTTCCATGTCTCCATTTAATTCAGCAATCTGGACACAGCAAACACAAGACATGGCCTGAAGTATTAGAGTGGATTACTGCAAACACAGCCAGACATTAGGCCTAATGGCAGATGTGATGTCTTTGCTAGAGCAGGCTGACATGGCATCAGATATGTGGTGTTCAGCCATTGATCTGGCAAACACTTTCTTTTCCATCCTAGGAAAAGAGTTTTCATTTACTTAAAAAGTACAACCGGATACATTACAGGTTTGCTCTAAGGATGTGTTACCATTTTGGCCCTCTGTCAAAATATAGTCTGAACAGACATGGACTCTCTGGACATCTACATAGAACATAACATTTCTATATTTTGTTGATAACGCCCTGTTAATGGAACCAGAAAAGCAAAAATTATATGCTAGTTGAAGGCTTTGTTAAAAAGCATGTGCTCCAGAGCACTGGAGATAAACCCTGTGACGATGTAGGGCCAGCCACATCGGTAATATTTTAGGTGTGTGGTGTTTATGACATGCTGAGAATCACCCCTGCTATCCCAATAAAGAACAAATTATTGAAATATACTTATAAGCTTGAAGAAGGAAGCAAAATGTCTGCTATACCTCTTTGGGCTCTAGAGTATATTCCATACCTGGGAACCAAATCTGGAAGTGCTAGTCTGGGCCATACATTGGAGGGCATGAAAAGCTGTCAACTTTGAATGGGTTCTAGCTTTAGCTGGGACCTAGGCGCTGTGAACAGCTCATGCCAAGAAACCAGCAGGTAATGAAATGAGGCCCTATCTTTGTAGGAGTAGATCTGATGTTATTACATTGTGAGATAAGGAGGAATATACTTAGCAGCCAGGTGATACATTTGGATACCTTTTAGTACTTATGCACCATATTTTGACAGTAAATGGACAAGTGCAATAACTCTGGTCTGAGAAGTCATGGTAACCAGGGAAGGAATCCGACCCCACAGGAATGAAGATCTGGCTCCCATCGCCAGTTATGTCTTCGAGACCAGCAGAGGTGCTAGCTGTGGATGAGAGTCATTTATAATAGATAGTAGAGAAAGGAGATAATGAGAATAAATTATGGCCCTGAGATCAGCGCCAATGGTGGGGACTGCAGTTTATCACACTCATTTATTTTCTAAGTTTTCCCAAGGAATAGAAGCCCACTGGAATGCTAGAATTGCTGACCCCAAAATCTATATGGAAAAGTGGATCTGAGCAGTGCAAGGGGTGGACTGTGAAGACTGCAAGGAGTGAATACTCTAACATTCTGTCCAGATCGCTCTTCAGTAATGGAAGACTCTCTCCCCACACTGTCAGGAGTGCTATTGGAAGATAGCCCTCAATTATAAGCCTCTACTGGGGAATTACACCCACTGAAAACCTGCCTCCCCTGAAAGCACACTTCTTTCCAGGGAAGCCTAAATCCAATTAGATCAGAGGGAACAAAGTCCTGGCATCCTGGCCTTAACCGGGGCAACTCTGAAGTACTGTTCCAGCTCCACAGCCCTTCATGGGGTCATCTTAGATCTGTGCTGAGACTACATCACAGCTCTACATCTCCTTCTGCCCAATCCCATGTCCTTCCCTGCCCTTCTACAGGTTTTGATTTCAAGAGTCCTCCCTAATAAGCACTTTGCATGTTGTTATCCAGGTGTCTGCTTCCCAGAGAACCCAAGTTGTATCAAACATTATACTGGGTTGTTGGAAAAGTCATGACATATTTTTTCTATGCTGTTCGTTGCAAAAGTGCGTCATGACTTTTCCAACAATCCAATACACTAATAATACTCGTATGAGTCAATGTTCAAGAATGTGCAGGGCAGTTACGAGAGTAAGTGGGAGAATTTGCTCTCCTAGATATCAACAATTACTTTTAAGCTATAGTTAATACAAACGTGTGGTATTTTGCAGGGTTAAAAATAGATTTATTAGACAGACTTGAGAGCTTAGAAATAGATCTTCCCTTATATGGGAACTTAATTTACAAGGGGTGGCCTCAAAAATTGGAACTTACTGGAATAATTGGCTAACTGCATGGAAAGAAAGAATTATAGCATTACCTCTATATAATAACAAATTCAATTAAAGGCCTATATTTGTTTTAAAATGTTTTAAAATATGATATAAGAGGACAACCTTATGGTAAAAAAATATGTTTAGATACTTGGGGGAAAAAAGCACAAATTATAAAGACAATTGATACATTTACATTAAAGTTTTAAAAACCTACATGACAAAAGTTAAAAAAAAAACACACAAACATTTTTGTAACACACATAACAGAAAAAGAAGCTATCCAGAAGCTAGAAGGAGCACTCTCCCACCTGTAAGATAATAATAATAGCTAACACTTGTTAAGCACTTATTATAGCCAGGGTCTGTTCTAACTGGTTAACCCTATGAAGTACTATTTTTATCTCAGCTTTATAGATGAAGAAACTGAGCCACAGAGAGGTTAGGTAACTCACCGAAGAACAAAAACTCTTAGTGACAAATGTGGAATTGCAACTTCTGCCGACCAGTTCAGAGTGCTTACTGCTGACTGCTATGTAGAATCATGTCTCCCCACCACCCCCAAAAGAAGAAATAACCCAGTTGAACAACAAGCAAAATATACAAACAGGTTATTCATGGAAAGGGAGCTGAATTGACAATAAAGATGAAAACATGCTCAACTTTACTAATCAAAGAAATGCAATTTAAAATGAATGATGTTTCTCATCACAAATTGGCAAAAGTTTTGAAAGTCTGAGAATACCAAATGGTGACCAGATTTGACAAGACAGAAGTCCATGTCTCCTCCTGGAAGGAGTGTCAACTGGCACACAACCTTGGGAGAGCAAGATGGCGCTATCTGGTAAGGCTGACACTGTAGGCACAGACGGCTCCGTAATTCCACTCTGAGGCATAGTCATGTATGAAGAAAACGTGCCTAATGAAGTTCATTGCATGTTTTTAAATAAGCAATTGGAAAGAATTTAAATTAAGGGGAAAATAGTTTACTGTATATTAATAAGATGTAATGCCATTTAGCAATTAAAATGAATGAATTGAACGTATATGTATCAACTTAGAGGAGGCTCTAAGGCAGCATTGTTGAGTGAAAGAGGTAATACATATAGATATGTAAAATATAATAACATTTATGTAAGTTTTTAGGACCTAAACCTACTGTGTGTTGATTATAGTGCATACAGATAGTATATTCAAAGTGTAAATACATGAAGGGCAGAGTGTGAACTAACTTCAAGATAGTGGCTGCTGCTGGAGGGGAAGAGAGGTGAACAGGACTGCAGGGCCATACCCAGGAGATTTTGTCACATCTTTAATGTTTTATTACAAAAAAGATATGTGATGCACATATAAAATTTATTAATTCTGGTGTTGGATGCACAGCCTTTTGGCTGATTACTCTCTCTACTTTTCTATATGTTTTTAATATAAAAATGGGGGAAAAACAAGAAATTGATTAACGGGTAGTCCTCGCTCTCAAAGAATTCATCTCTATTTATCCTGGCACAGAGTTCTGTAAGTGAGCAGTATCTTTTTAAGTAATAAAGACAAACAAGAAGGATGCTTCCTGTCTGTCAAGCTGTACTCTACCCTCCTGTGTTCTGCTTATGCTTGCGGTTGGGAGATAAATTAGACATGAAGCAAGACCCAGTGATCATCTAAGCCCCTCACAGAACAGATGAAGAAACTGGGATCTACAGTGGGAGAACTGGCTGAAGATTAGTAGTATGTATAACTGATATATAAATATAGTACTATATGTATAATACATACTTATGAACTCACTAGGTATAGTAAGTATATGTTATATTCTATGTGTTTTACATATGATATAATATGTAAATAACTTATATGTAACATGTAAATATAAGTAACATATCTATATTATATATACTTACTGATATATAGTATTTTATATACAAAGTCTGATAATTAAGTTTGAGAGCTCATCCTAGAAAAAGTGCTACATACATCATTGCTGAATATCACTACGGTCACCTTCAAAGTACTCCCCCTTGGTAAGCTATGCACTGATGCCAGTGCCTAGTCCACCCTTCAAAGCAATTTTGGAACTCTTTTTCTGGAATGGCCATCAGAGCTGTCATCATATTAACCTTGATGTCCTGAATGTCATCAAAATGTCTTCCTTTCAATATTTCCTTTATCTTCAGGTACAGAAAGAAGTCATTGGGGGCCAGATCAGGTGAGTAAGGAGGGTGTTCCAATACATTTATTTGTTTACTGGCTAAAAACTCTCTCACAGTCAGTGCCTTGTGAACTGGTGCATTGTCATGATGCAAGGGCCATGAATTGTTGTTGAAAAGTTCAGGTCAATTTCATCTAACTTTTTCTTGCAGCCTTTCAGCACTTCCAAATAGTAAACTTGGTGAACTGTTTGTCCAGTTGGTACAAATTCATAATGAATAATCCCTCTGATACCAAAATGGTTAGCAACATTGTTGTGACTCTTGATTTGGACTGATGGAAATTTCTTGGTTGTGGAGAATTGGCTGACTTCCATTGTGTACTTCGATGCTTTGTTTCAGGGTCGCATGGTACACCTGTTTCATCACCAGTGATAACATGGCCTAAAACATCATCTTTTCTCTCCAAGAGGTCTTGGCAAACTTCGACTCTCCTTTGCTTTTGTTCATCGGTGAGCTCCTTCAGGACCACTTTTGCACACACCTTTCTCATGCCAAGATTTTCAGTTAAGATTTTCCTAACTCTTTCTCTATCAATGTTTATTTGGCCTGCTATGCTTCTCACAGTCAGCTGATGATTTTGACACACAATTCAATGAACTTTTGCAATGTTTCCATCAGTTCTGCTTGTTATTGGCTGACCCTGATCTCTCTTCATTAGTGACCCGTTCTTTCCCCTCAGAAAGACATTTAATCCATTTGTATACTGCTGTTTTCTTAATGGCATTATCTCCATAAACTTGGACTAACATGTCCCTGATTTCACTTCCAGTCTTGCCGAGTTTATCAAGAAACTTAATGTTTGTTCATTGTTCTAATTCAAGCTCAGACTTTCTCACGATGGCACACAAAAACACACAACAATAATGAACGCCACTCAACAAGACACCACCACACATCGACACGAACATAGCTGTGAGACACTGATACACCAAGTTTATGAAACCTTACTGAGCTGTTTGTACAGTGCTGCCAATTTAAATGCATGGTGGCAAGTCTGCAAACTTAATTGTCAGACCTCGTGCATAAAGACAGACAGACAGAACATATATATGATAGAACTTAACCAGAATGTACCAGAATTAGTAAACTGATTGAAGGCACAGATTGGAGGCCAGTATGCCAATTTAGATCTATAGACAGGTTTTGTTTGACCTGTATGTTGCTTAATTTTTTAAAAAGAAATGTGAACATTATGATAAACTGTGTGTATAGTTAACCACAATCTCTCCGATTTCCCATTTTCTTACGTGGGCACTTTATTCACTGATATTACCTTCCTGGCCCTTTAATGTATTTGTGATCCTTGTCATAGACTCTTTGACTTGGCAGGGACCTTGGAGAAGGTCACCTATGTCCAATCAACCCTTAATGTAGTAATCCCTTCAACAGCATCCCTGATACGTGTGATGCTGGAACACTTCAGCTATAGGAAGCTTACCAAGTCCCAAAATAGCCTAGCTAATGTTTGGATGGCTCTGACTGTTATAACGTTCTGACTTTTATGGAGTCAAAATATGCTTGCTTGTGACATTCCACTCATTAAACCTAGCCCAGCCATCTAAAGGTGTGTGAATAAAAGGTCTAACTGTTCTGCAAATATCTGAAGACAGCTATCACTGTTAAACTAAATCGCTTCTTCTTCAGGATAAACACTGTCAATTCTTCCAAGCCTTCTAGAATTGCTTGGTTTTTCTGCTCATTGCTTTCTTGGTTGGCCTCTGAAGCTGCCGCCCTACATGGGATTCAGCTGCTCCCTACTGGAAGGTGAGAGAGATTGTCCATGGTGATCACTGTCAACACGCCTCATCTACTATTTAAACCATTCAGCTATTTATGACCAGAAGAGTAGCATGGCTTCCCTCCTACCTACTTCTCCAGGCTTTTCCCCACTGTCCCCATTTTCCCTTATCCTTTCTTTCTTTTGTCTTCACCCTTTGTCATAGTCACACATTGTTTTCACTCCAACAGCAATAAAGTATTCCGAGTTTCCTAAACAAACTATGCTATTTTATATCACTATGCCATTTCACATCCTGTTCCCTCCACATGGAACATTTCACTAATGACTTCCCATGGGAACTCCTACTTATTCTTCAAAACCCAGTTTTCATGTCACCGTCTTTGTGAGGCTTTTCTGTGCTTTTAACCCTAACCCTTCCCTTTTCCTCTTTCACACTCCAACCTGGTAGTCACTCCGTCCTGCATGCGGCCTCCCCACTTTATACACACTTCTATTCTTGCACACCTCTCACTGGATTACGATTATTTGTTTGCATTTCCATCTTCCTCTTCCGTCTTATAATCACTTGGAGGGATGGTGCTTTACTCCTTTTTGTAAACAAACACTAAGCACAGGGGCTGGTGTATAACAGCTGCTCAATAAATACTTGTTGAGTTGATTGCAACTCTGAGACCATTGGATATATTGTACAGATATGGTTTGTCTTAACGACAGCTTGAGTTTTCACCATTTACTAATTAGAACTGAGTTGCTTGACAATAGGAACCATGGTTTTTTCTTTTGTTTTTTTTTTTCTCTCCTAGCACCAAGCACAATTCCCATCAGTCAGATGATTGTTTAAATGAATAAAGATGATTCAGAGGGATGTGTGCTGTGTGCATTCACTGGAATACAGACTTTCCTTTGGCTTTCCATTGTAGAGGAGGAAAAATTATACATATACATAAAGATTAAATTTGCATTCATACGTATATGAACACAAATATCTGTATACAGCTATGCTGTATATATATATATATATATATATAAAACAGTGTAGCCTTTGCACATCCAGGCATATATACATCTTCTGAATTGCAAAGTGCACTTCAGATTATTTGAAGTCCTGTATAATATGTCTTGCCTCACAGGCAAAGTTTCTTGTTAATTTCCTTTGCCTCCGTGACTATATGATATATTTAATGAAACTTCCATGCAGCAAATTAAAGAATATTTGTTTTACCTAGAGGGATAGTTCTCCAACATCACAGAATTGACAGGCCCAGTTACAAAGGTTTATGTAAGATCAGCAGTCCAACTCCGAATCCCAAGTACAACAGTATCTTCTGGCCTACTCTCACTATATACACTCTAGTTTCTAATTAGCCCAGGGGGGAATAAAGAAAAAATAAAAACAAAATACTGTAGTCCTAACAATGTTTGTGGTTGTTAATTTTTTTTTTCATTTTCATTTATCTCCTTTGTCTTATCCCCATCACTTCACAAGGATGTACTCAGAAACTAATATAATTAACTGCATTTTTTCTTTCTCTCTCATCTAATTCTTCTTTTCTCTCTGTCCTTTCCTATTTCTTTTTTTTTAAAGAAAACCTATATTTTTGTTGTTTAATCAGAGAACAACAAACACAGCCATCTGTTTAAAAAATTTTTGCTTATGAAAAGACCTTGAGCCATTCCAGTCTGAACCTGTCTGGGAACCCATCCAAGAGAGATGAGAAATGAACCATACCTGATTTTCACTCTGCTCCTTTGCATGGCCAACGCAAATTAAAGAAATCACAAAATAAGCTGCAAAGTAAGGAATCTGTAAGTTTTTAAATATCAACAGTTCACATTTTTACCCAGCTTGAAAATTCATATCATCCTAAAGCAAGGCCCTTGTCTGACCAGCAGAAGGTGGATTTGATACATTATGATAATATTTTAGCTTTTATTCCCATTTTTCCTGGGGCTCAGTGTCTTAGGAGGTGTTCTATGTTGGGAGGTTCACTCTTGGCACATATCACAAATTAATTCATGATTGGACATACTTTTTAAAAAACTATATGCATTCATTCATACAATCAACATACACTGAAAACTTACTTTGAGACCATACACATGAATGGTATAGTTCCCATCTTTAGTAGTATTCCAATTAACATTTACTTCATAATGAGCCCCTCCAAGGCATTGTGCTTTTATTCTATTTTGCTCACAGATTCTTTGGATCAGGAATTCACAGGGCACGATGGGAATGGCTTGACTTTACACAGTGATACCTCTGGCCTTAGGAGACAAAACTCAAGGCTCGGGGGTGGGGTAGTGGGGTGACCGTATGGCTGAAGGCTGACATCATCTGGAGGTGTATTTGGAAGTCACATATCTGGCAGTCAATTCTGTTGGCTGACCAGAACCTCAGCTGGGGCTGTTGGCCCATGTTCATGTGGCCTTTTTATGTGTTTGGGGTTTCTCACTACATGGTAGTCTTGTGCTAGTTGGACTTCTAATATGACTCTGAAGGAGAATGTCTTAGCTCTAAGCAGAAATTGTGTCGCCCTTTCTTAGAAGTCAGGCAGTACCACCCTCACTGCATCCTGTGGTTTACAAGCCAGTCATGAGCCCAAATAGATTCTGGGGTAGTCATCACAGATCCCATTTTTTTTAACGGAAGGTGTGTTGATGTCACGTTGCCCAAGAACATATATGATGAGAGATATTTTTGTGGCCATCTTAGAACATGCAAGCTTATAGTAGCTCAGTAGGGAAGTTAGACATGTAAACAAGTCAGTGCAGGGAAGGCTCGTAGCTACAAAACAGGAGTCTATTGCGTACAGTAGAACACCTGGTCAGTCATACCTGGAGAAAATGAGGAGGGCAGGAAAAGCTTCAAAAAGGATTGGAGAGAGGCAGAGCACATGTGCGTGAATGCCCCCAAAACAAACAGGGAAAGACGCCTCTGGGTTTTGTTTACTTTGTTATTAAAGGACCATCACTGTGCCATCCGTGCTCAGCTAGAGCTTCTAATTCAGTGGAAATGAAACTCCAACCCAGTGCATGCTTCAATTCCCCAGCACACTAAATTCTTTTTTCTCTTTGTCTCGGCCTCATCTCTACCTTTGTACTGAAGAGAGATACAGGGCTGCAGTGCCGTCTGACAGTGGGAAACCACTCTGGCTATTTCTGAGTGATGTCTGAAGAAATGAATTGAGGGACTTGCCCAGGGTGGACTTTTACTGTCACCGCCGGGTTTGTGATTTGTCGTGCACTACTTACCTATGCACATTCTTTCCTGTTCCAACATAGAAAGAAAAACATGCCCATCCAGAGGCTCCCCAGCTTATCAGTCCCTGTCTACCCAGGAGCAACACAGGTTTTCAATTCCCCCACTTCCGGGTAACAGCTGAGAGGTAGCCCAGGATGCTGTGTGGGGAGAAAGTGAACAGTGGCGCAGACTGGCCACTCAGGATAGAAATGGCATCCACGGGGGGGGGGGCAGGGGAGGGGGAAAGGGAGGTATGGGGAAGGATCTGGGCGTCATCGCACCATATTTGACATGTGGAAGCTCTACCTGGCAGTGTTCTGCTCCTCCTTTCTGCACTGAGGCTGCTCTCTTTGGCTTCTGAGCCTGTGCCCATGTCACCTGTCTTTATTCAGAGCTCTCCGCAGTCCGCAGTCCCCCCCCCCATTACATCCTATTTCCCTCCACACCTCTTTTTCTAACTCCAACTTGTCCTTCACGCTTCCATCGTGATGTTACTTCTTCCTTTTCACTATTTGGTTTGGCCCCTCCCTCACTGTCCTCCCTTAGTCCATGACCTTATTTCCAATAAAGACTTCTTGTGTTGTATTATAATTTTCTTTAAAAAATTATTATTTGATTCCACACCTGGACTGAAAGGTGCTTGAGAGCAGAAAACCTATTTTTTTCCCTGCTGTTCTATTTCTATGCACCTAGTACAATTTCCATCATATTGTAAGAGCTCAAACAAAATTATGGATTAGGTGGTCAGAATTTAAAGTCCAAATGGATGGGTCAAAGGATTAAAAAAAAAAAAAAGAAATGAGATTTTACACCAGCGAGATTTAAAAAAGAAAATACAGTGTTAGTAATGGTGAGATTTTGGTGAAATTGTTACATACATTCAATGACAATAGTGGTACCTTAGTAGGATATATTTTGAAAGTACAACCTCAATGGAAATCAAAAACTTAAAAATATCTATACCAGATTGACTCTAATCCTGCTTCTGGAAATAAAACCTAAGTAAATAATCTTAAAGAATGAAAATTAAATATATATACTGGCAGTGCAAGAAAATGTATATACATTTTTTTTTTAAGATTTTATTGGTGAATCAGGGAGGGGGAACAGACAAGTTGCTGTCCTTTTGTTCTTCAGTCTAGTTCAGTTCAGAGGACGTCGCTTCACTGGCCCAAGTTGGCACCATCATTGCACTCTCCCCGGGTGAGGCAGTCACTCGCTGGCTGCTGGCTGCTCATGCTGGCTGCTGGCCACTCACAGTAGCTTATGGCAGCCCACTGCAGCCCCACTGCAGCTTATGGCCATCACCGGTGACTCACTGCAGCCCAGCTCTAGGTCGAGCTGTTGTTCACCATCTTAGCTGTAGAGCACACGGGGTCACTGGCCCTAATGTGGGATTCAAACTGGGGCCCTGCTACTCAGAGCTGATGTCCCAAGACAACACTTAACCAACGCACCACTCGGCTGGCCCAAAATGTATACACATTTTAAGAAAGAAAAAAAACTGTATTAAAATTGTAATACTATATTTATATATCGCTTATACTGCTAACAAAAGATGAATACATTTTTTGGCACCCCCGAGATATATATATTCCATTGTAGCATTATTTACAATAGTGAGAAATTGAAAACAATTTGAACAGTATAGAAATGTTTAAATAATGACAATATCATGCAATATAATACTATAATACTATATTGTGCAGCGATTAAAATGATAAGTGTGAGGCTTATTTTTCAACATAGAACATATTTATTATATAATACCCATATCATAGTTTATATAAAATTATGTTTTTGAATAGGCAAGCTCTGAATATAAATAAATGAAAATAGCTGTATTTACTGGAGTGGTTGGATTTTGAGTGTTTTTAAGCTTTGTGTGTGTGTGTGTGTGTGTGTGTGTGTGTGTGTGTGTGTAAAGCTTCTTTAGTGTTATAATGCTAAGTGCATGACTTTAAGATTCCATGAGATAATGTGTGTAACACACTCAGCCCAATACCTGCCACACAGGACCCTCCTTTTCATTCAACAAACATTGATTGAGCACTTACCGTGATCCAGGCTAACCCTGAAATGGATACAGCATTGATGCTGGGCCAACCAACCCAACTTACCACCTCACACAGACGGCTTTGCGTTCATGGCAATCTCCATTCTGGAATCTCCATTCATGGCTGAACGGCAGCGAAAAGACAAGTGAATACAATCCTGACCCCTCTGGGAACTACTGTGTAACAGTGGGTGATGACCACATGATATGTCGGGATATAGAGATTCAGATGCTCTCTCCCTTAATCCAGTGAGCAATTGGCACCCTGTAAATGAGGAAACAACAGCACTTACAGAGGTAAAATGGACAATTAACAAAATACAGACAATTAAACCCATGCCTCATTGACTTCGCTTTGTCCCCATTCTTGGACTCTTCTTTTTTTAGCAGTGACTCCAGATCTCATCAGAAGTACTTTGTCCACACAGAAATGGACCAATAGAACACTTTTCGCTCTAAGTCTCTTCCTACTGTGTAGATAATAAAGATAGTTTCTTGATCACCAATCGATCTTATAAGAGTGTAATGGAAGGTCGAGCAACTCTACTTGTGATTGCTTCCACCCTCCCCCACCCCCTGTGTGATTTGGGGCAAATAGCTTAAGTTTATCCAAGTTTGTGGATTGTCTTTAAACTGTTTTAATAATTCTACCAGATTCCTATCCATAAATAATTCCACAAAGATGAAAGGAGGCAAAAAATGCCGCACAGATCCTGGAGGAAGGAGGGTGTTACCGCATCTACTCCAGCATGTCTGGGGACCAGGGTCGCCTGCATGTGTAGGCTGGACTCTATCTATGCAAATAAACACATTTACATTGCAAATGAAATTTGGTGTTTGACCACCATGCAACACTCAACAGTGTCTTTTTCCAGGGCTCTTCAACCATGGGGAAAAAAAAAATTACTTCCTTCTCCAACTTCCTGTCTACTGAGGGCAGTTAAACAGTTAAATCCTTGGAGCCATCATCTGTCTACGCATTCTGCTTGGCAGCCACCCTCCTGTAGCATCTGTCTCACAACACTTTTTGAAATCTGTATGAGACCTTGTTTCTACTCTCACATTGTCCACCCTACACAAAGTCTGGGCCTTTCCAGGATTTCTGTCATAGACCCTACAGTCTCAATCCACAGCAGCGGAATCTTCCTTAGTGCTTATTCTATCCCAATTATCTTCTGACATAAAAACTGAGGTCACTTCCTCCTCCATCAAGTCTAATTTCCTCTCCCTGGCCGTTAAGGGTCTCTGCTACCCCTCCACTGCAGCTTTTCCCCAAGCTGACCCATTGTTGCTCCCCTGCCCACCAAAGCACCCCTTCTCCTCTTTTCCAAGTAATTTTTCTCTGGCCCTGCAAGACCTCTTGTCTAGCTCAGCACTGTGCCCCAGAAACCACCTCTCCGTCTTGAGCAGGTTTCTTTTCCATTTCTTTCTTTTCATGCTGTTAGATCCAGGGACTCGCCCTGTGCTCCTCTCATCTTGTAAGGACATCACCCTCTTGCAGAGAACTGAAAGAATCAAACAACGTTTTTAGAAGCATGCTCTCTGATCCATAACTTCCCCATCCTTTCTGTGATTATTTCTTTGCTCTGATTTCTGAAAGTGACGTGTATGAACCTCCTTCTGTGGGTGTGCCGATAGAGCCATCAAACGAACTTTCATGACAGCTTAGAAAAATTAATCTTCTTTATTTTGTCTATAATATCTGTGGTGTTCCTCTCAAGAGTCCAAATTGCAGAATAGGAAGAAACCATCATTTGACTTAGTCCATCTGCATTGAACGTGGCCTAGGAAAGCTAAATCTCAAGGCTTGCAGTTCCCTGACCAAACTCTCCCCACTGCTGGCATGGCTGTGGTCCTGATCTGACAGGAGGGGTTGAAGGGAAACAGGAAACAGGGGCAGAGGTCCCTGATGTCCCCTCTCCCCACGTTATCCTCATGATCTGATGTGTCTGTTCATTCCAAGCCTAAGTTCAGAGAGCAAAAATGTGAGGGACACACATGGTCACCCTGCTTCCCCCGTTTTCCTCCCCCACACTCAGAGGCCTGATAGGATTGACTTTGTTCCCTTCTTTGGGCATTTATACCCTTTATGGATGTCCAGCATCTTTGCACAGATTTCTTTTCTCTGTATTTCCCACCCTCCATCCCACAAGTTGAAGCCAGACTTCATTGGTTTTCCAGTCTCCCTTGCACCTGGAGCAGGCCCATGACCTAGTCTCATGATCAGGAGCACCGCCCGCCCTGTGAGACCTGGATTTGTGCCATGTGTTTCCTGGTGAGTGTGGTGGAATGCAGCAGATGGACGCTCGGCTTACAGAGGTCTTGGGTGCACACGCTGGCACCTCTGCTCTGTGGCAGTGGGGTCACTCTTGCGCACATCCTGGTGGTGGATTCTACATATGGTTCCTGAAGATGCTGCTTCTGAGACTGGTCCTCTAGCTTTTCTGGAAACCCCATGAACTGTCTGATATCCTTTAATAAGCCTGCTTTAAATAGCCAGAGTGTATTCACTCTGATGTACTAATATACCATCCATTCATCCCCACACAAACACTGACCTTCTTGCCCGGATCACTTTTATGTATCATTTTGGGGTCTACTTTGATAGCTGCTAACTGGCAGTTTATCAACACCTGTTTTCAAGCTTTGTCTTGCTTATGGAGTCAGGTTCTGATTCTTTCCTGCCATAATCTCAGAATAGTTTTGGAGGTGGGAGATTGCAGGGGGAAAACACTTTGAGAATAATATTAAAATGTATCGCTTTAATAATTATAAAAATATGAACCCATTAATTATGCTCTCTGGGAAGTCCACTCTAATCTTTTCCTTCTGAAGATTGCATTTCTCTGGGATGTGCCTGAAGAATTCGCTGGCACAGTCAATCATGTCCTGGAGCCTACAGGGCCATTTGCATGTCTGAGGAATACTAGACTGGGAGAAAGCTCTGCCTCCTTTGAGGCATTTCTTCATATCTACCTTTACAGCATGTTCTTCTGCATCCCTTCATTGTTGGGCTCCCTACTAGAAAATTCCAAGCATGCTCCTGATGATGCTTTCCAGGCCACCTGTCCTTCACAGGGATGGGACAGTGTCACATCCTTGCAGCTTGTCTTGTTGACTGTAATTCCCATTGACTTTCTACGGCTCTACACTCCGTTAGCAGTTAGAGTTGGTGTCACACGCTTTAGCCCTTAGTCATTATGATGCGTGTCATACCCTGGCAGAAATAAACCTTAATAAAAAATACTCTTAAGAAGTGCAGTGTCTTTAGTGTTGCCCAATCTAGAATGCAGGATCTTGATTATTATAGACAGAAAGAGTCGATTCAGCCAATTGTCACACATTGTAATAAAAATAACATGAGAGGGTTGTTTCTTCATCTCAGAGCTCCAGACTTGCATATCTCTACTCAGATGTCTAATCAGCATCTTAAACACACTATTTCCAAAACTGGGCTGCATTCCCTCCCCAACCTCCACGCAAAGCTGTTCCTCACATAGTCTTCCTCATCTCAGTAACTGGTGACTTACCATATTTCCCCATGTATAAGATGCACCCTTTTTCAAAAAATTTGGGGTCTAAAAACTGGGTGCATCTTGTACAGTGGTTGTATGAGCTCAAAAACAAGTGCGAAAAAAGCGGGAAATGCAAGTAAAAAAAAAATCTACAACCACTGTGTAAGACACACCCAGTTTTTAGACCCGAAATGTTTCGACAAAGGATACGTCTTATAAATAGGGAAATACGGTAGTTTTTCTAAGGAATGCTGGCTAAAAGCCCGGGGAATCAACCAACCTTTCCTCCTCTCTTTCTCTCCCCACCATGTCCAACTTACTTGGAAATCTTTTAGGCTTCAGTTATATCTAGTGCAATCGCTTCTCATCAGCTTCACAGCTACCACCATCTCTCTCCAGGGTTATTGCAATAGCCTCCTAAGTGGCCTCCCCAGTTCTGCCCTCGTCCTCTGCACTCAACCACAGCGTATTCTGAACACAGCCCTCAAAGTGAAACATGTGGAATGTAAGTCAGCTGGCACTCCTCTCTTCAGGAGCATCCGATGGTCTCCCACGTCACTCAGAAGAAAAGCCAGAGCTCTTTCAATGGCTAAGAAGACCTTATCTTTTGTCTCCCGCTGTTCTCCTGTTTGATGCTTTAGCCATGCTAGCATCTCTGCTGACTCTCGGATTAAGAAAGCCTGCCACCACCTCAGAGTGTTTGTCTTTGCTGGTCCTCTTGGTTGGAATGCTCTCCTCACATATTTCCAAAACACCATCTCCTCACCACCTTTGGGTTTTGCTCTGAGGTCTCCATGTGAGACCTTCTCAAACCCACATTATTTTACCTGATAACCATCTGGCTTTCACTGGCATTCCCTTTCCTAATTTTCTCCATAGCACTTTCCATTATCTGACATGCTTTATACCTGCTGGGTGATTTATTTTCTGTCTGTCTCTTCCTATTAGAGTATATGCTCCATCAGAGTAGAGATGGGAATTGTGCTTAGGGAACAACAGGTACTCGATGAATAGCTCTTAAGTGAATGAAAAAACAAATGAAAGTAAGGATAGGAACAAGTCTCAACTGACAATGGCTGAACCTGTACTCTACTATACTCTAGCCCAAAATCATAGAGAGTTTTCTACTTAGTTTATTTAGATATACAATTTTAAAGAAACTATAAAAGCAATATAAAAGCAACAGTGCATAATTTTAATAAGAATTCCTAGTTTCTTCCCACTAAGCAAATTAACTCGAGAATCTTTCACTACTGTGGCCAAGACAAGAGTCTGAAATTTGGACAGATTGGATGCTTCCTCTTGCTTTGTCTTGGTATGTGTGTTTATTTTATTTAAAAAAAAATCTTTCTCTCTCTCAGTATCCCAATGAGAATAGTCCTAGTACATATGGGATTGTGAGGGCTGATCCTTTGAGGGCTCTTATTACAAAGTCTTGCTTGTGTTGGTTTACACAGTTGGTTTACATACATTTTTTATGGTGGTTTTATATTTCTCCAGCAAGCTCTGTATAGTGCTTGCTGCTTGCTCTGTGTACTCCCCTCTCTGTCATCTGTGTAGATTTTTATCTGCACACTGTGGTCTCCTGCCACAATTTCTATATTCTCCATGCCTCCTCTGGTGACAGTTTTTTGATTTTCTTTTATTTGTTTCCTTTAGTGAGAAGAATCCTTTGTTTGTTAAATTCCAACCTAAAAAAAAAAAAAAGATTTTCCTGTGTAACATCATCAAACATTTCCCAGTCTGCTGAAGTTGCAAGCCATTGCTATGGGCGAAGCTTCCTCACAATACTGTGGGCTATAATTGATATACAGTTTGATGGTAATCTTGTTACCTAACTAGATTATAGGTTCCTTAAGGAACTGGGAGGAAATATATGTTGTTGTTATTTTCCCCCACAGAACATAGCAGAGTTCTGGGTACATCATCAATTCTTTATAAATACTTGTTTGTTTATTATTTGGCCAAATCCTTACTTATTCAACAAATATTTGTGGGCCCATCATGTGCCAGGCACACTTATATATACCAGGAAAGCAACACTTAAAAACATACTTGAATCCTTGCTCTCATGGAGTTTACATTCCAGTGGAGGGAGACAGACAGTAAGCAAATAAATAAGAGAATATGTGATATAACAAATGGTGGTAAGTGCTAAGAAGAAAACAGGAGTTGCAGGAATAGGGAGTGCTTGGAAAGGGAGTATTGCTGTTTGAAACAGAGCATTAAAAAAGCTTGTTAATGACATATGAGGAGAGACTTGAGGAGCTGAGAGTGCAAACAATGAGTATATCTGGGGAAAAGAGTGTTTCAGGCAGACAGAGTAAGAAATGCCTGGATCCTTAAGAGGGAATATGCTTCTTGAGTCCAAGGAAAACCCAGGAAGGTGTTAGAGCCTGAGTGCCGTAAGCAAGGTGGAGAGTATTAGATAAGATCAGTGAGGTAGTAAAGGAAACAGACTTGGCCATTGGAGGAACTTTCTGTATTACTCTTGGGAAAGTGGGAAGCCATTGGAGGTTGCCAACGAAGGAGCAATTTGACTAACTTATATTTTAAAAGACTCATTCTCAATGTTGTATTCAGAATATACTGGAGGTCATAGGGTCGGGGCAGAGAAATGAGTTAATAAGCCATTATAATCTCAGCAAGAGGTGGTGTAGCTTGTATCGTGGTGGTGACTCTGAAGGTAGTAAAAAGCTGTTAGATTTTGAATATATGTTGAAAATGGAGCTTACCATATTTGTCAATGGATCCGAGGTGGGATATAAAAAAAGGAGTCAAGTCAAAGATGGCCCGAAGTTTTTGGTCCACCAAACTTAGAGACATCTTTGTAGGATGACTGTGCAATTACATGAATCATTCAGTACTAAGAGAAAATTTAATAACGTAAGAGGGAGATCGAATTGCTGGAGACACATTGTGGAGTAGGTAAGAGGGGAGGGGGTCTAGGGGAAGCTTAGTAAGCACACAGGCAATTCACCCATAAAAACAGAAAGGTAAGACAATTACTCCGTGACAGATGTCGGTAGGTGGTCGGGAAAGGCTTTCTGATTACTTCTCCTATCTTGGTTAAATGAGGAGCAAGGTCAGCAGTTGCAGGTGGTTAAGTGAGGAGGAGATAATGGAAGGTAGAGGAGAGAGGACAAAGCATGCAGTGGTCACTAGAAAAGCAGGAGAATAAAAGGATTGTCTTGTAAAGCCCAGGGCTTCCTCGAAGCCATGAATTTATTCCGCAAACCTCTTTCTCTCTAGATACATTTAAATGCTCAGATGGGAATTTTGCTGGGTGATTGTGTTGAAGAGAAAAAAAAAAGATGAAAGAAAATCAAGATTGTGTACAAGAAAATGATTATAATTACTCATCATGAAATGTATTCGCATGTAAGGGAAGTCATGACATGAGAAGGGTGAGGGACTTTGAGAAGGTTGTGGAATCAATAGATTTTTTAGGTGTAGCTTGACATGTTTTGGAGGGAGAATTATTGGAGCGGTGGCACTTAGAGTGGTTTGGGATGACAGTAGATGCTGGTAGGACAATAGGATGCTTAAAATTCATATTAAGAAGGAGGTACCGTTATTGGTGATGGCAGGATCTAGGGGAAAACTATGGGATTGAGTGGCTGAGACATTGGAGGAGAGTAAGTCAAGGAACTGAGGAGCTAGGGTATTGAAAGGATCATCTTCAGGCATATTGAAATCGTGAAGAATTGTGACAGGAGTTGTATTGGGGAAGAGTGTCACTAAACCAGGAGCTGAAATCATCAGTAAGGAGGGTTAATCCATCCAGGAATCTACAGATGAAAAGTGGTAGTAGGGCTTGATATAATTTGATGGCAAGAGCATTAAAGCTAGAGAGTTGAAAAAGAGTGAGTTAGGTGACAGGGCTAAGGTCTGGAAGTGAAAATAAGAAGAATGGATAACAGCCTGTCTATACGTAGTATTACCAGTGGTATGGGGGCCTAGAGGTTTCTAGAATTTTCTGAGTTAAACCACTTGAGAGGGTTGCAGGGAAGGCGGGATGATAATCAAGATCCAGCAAATAGCAAAAAGGTTCAAAGAAGAGATGAAGTATACAGGAGCTTTTGCTGATGACTCCTGAAGCATTTCAGAATATATTTAGTGCCTCAGAATATTTATTTAAATTTTGATGGCCATTGTACTATATATATGCTTAAGTGGCAGTTAATAGACAACTCCAAATAGCCAAGTGTACTGTTTTACTATTTTGATAGTTCTGGTCCCTTGGCACATAAAGAACAATGTAAACTCCAGACCCTCTTGCTGTATGTAACAATGGGAATGGTCTTTGACTTTTCATTCTAGAAGCATGATCAGACTTTTCCCCAGACCATCGAGGCCCTGTGTCTTTTCTCCTGGACTGGAGCCTCAAACCAAGATGAAAAACAATCAACTTTCAATTTTCGGTGCTTGTTTGCTTTCTGCCTAGAATACACAGAAAAGACATTTAAGCAAACTTCTGGGTTAAGTTTTCAAAGGACATCTTTTCATTTCTGCTTGCAAAGGATTTGGGAACCAATTGCTCCTGGGTCCCAGGAGCCCATTTTTATTATTTAAACGTGGGTGTCTTCATAACAAAACAGCCTCAAAAATCCAACCCAAACCCCTCAATCCACCATCATTTGCTAAATGAAGCAAAACGCCATAATACTCTTAATGATGTGGATTTATCTCCTAACTGTTGTTTTGAGATCACAACAAATCATTAAAATCATTAGGTCTTATCGCTAAATTAGAGTACAGCTCTTCCAGAGTGCATGGTCAATGTGGTTTCTTCCATAGCACCCTCTCCTCCACACACCCACCCCTACCCCATGCCCTCATTACCATTGTTCTCAAAATTCTTTCATGAACAAAGGACTGGCTTAATATACTCAGTCACACTTCTAAACAGCTTTGTTGACTCCCTCCATGCCCATCCCTCCCCTGTACCCCAGAGCCGCTTCTCTAAAAAATGTAGGCAACAGACAGCTAAGCTAAGGGGTTTAGATCAGAGCTGACTCTGGGAGCCTGCGAAACAAAGTTTAAGGGAGGTGGGGAAACACTTGAGTGGGGTTTGGCTCGCCTAATACCTCAGTGTAAGCAGGAGCTCTCACCACTTACCTTTCGCAAGATCTAGCAAAGGGGGAGCATGTGTGGGCAGATGCCACTGTCAGTAGGAAGATGAAATAGAGCTGGGATTCACTCTCTTCTTACGTCTGTCACTTACTCTCTCCGCAGCCCATTCAGTCCTATAAAAAATGGGGTAAGGAAACATGTCTTCTGTTTCTGGCCCACACAGTGTGGGGGCAGGAAGAATATGGGTCATGTGGGTATTGAGGAAGCAGATGTGGCCTCTTAGACCTATATATGTTGGAGAAGTTCATACCATTCTCCTAGAAGATTCTCACGGAAGTAGGATGATGTGGTACTCAAGGAACTTGGGCACAATTATTTATTCATCCTTCTTCTAGGTAGAAAGAACAGAGGAATATGTACCATGCAGTGAAGAGCTGGTTTAATAACTCCAGGGCTTGATAAGGATAGTGAATTAAAAGGGCTTTAGGACAATCGATTAAACTGGGCTGGATGAGGTTATTCAAGCTTACCTTACACTAACTGTGGAACTAAATTACTGTTAGTAACACATTGCTTAGTGCTGCTCAGGCACCAAAAGATGTCCAGTGAATGTTGGTTGAATTAAAGACTGTACATATGTAACAATTTCCTATGGGGGCCTAGAGTTTTCTAAATTAAACCCACTTTACAAAGAGGTTAATTTTTTATCTAGTCACCAATGTGTTCCCTGTATAGTTGGAACCTGTAGTCCTATTATAAAGCTGGCTGAATTCAAGTTAGAATGCAGGAGCCAAAGTTACGTTTGAAATCTTAATTGTGTGATTTACTCTCACAGTTGTGTATATTAAAAGGATTGGTGAGTTACTTTTGCCAGGGAGGCTCTGCCCCGATCAACTAAACTCTAAATTCCTGGTTCTATTCAGAATAATTAGACTTCTCAACCTGTGCTTGCTAAGTATAGTGAAGTAGAAGGAGTGGTAAAAAGAAAAAAACAAAATTGGCCCACTGGCGAGAAGCTCTCAACTCACTTTCCTGGTTGGAAGTTGACCCATTTTTTCTCCAGTGGGTTTCCAGAAGAACTGGAATGGGCATTAAAGGTCTTTTTATGTTTTAATTAGATTCTGTGAGTCCAAGTGTGTGTGTGCAAAAGTTCATCTATGTCTAAATAGAAGAACCTGCTCTAATCCCTCTCTTTGGTACTAGAAAATTAGTCTTTTATCAGGCTAATTTAAGAACCAAAAGGAAGGACTTCAGAATATAAAATCAATGACCTTTTATAGATGGGCAAAGTCAGGAGAATGAAAGGCTGTGAGGGGGGCAAAGGAATACATGTCTGCTTTAAGTGGCTGCTTGTAGGAGAGAAAAGCACAGGGCCAATGTGGAGGCACTAGAAATTTCCCACACCAAGGTAGTTTCATTCTCAGCCTCAGAGGTTGATGTGGGTTTAGCACATACACATGAGTTTATTTCTCTGAGCAGACTGGGAGCTTGTGCTTCAGACTCACTTTTTGGGCAAGTATCCCAACCTACCTCACTCCAGACCTCTGATGGCCTTGTTTGTGCTTTTCTCAGGCGAGTAGCCTGTGAGAAAGGTGACTGAGGAACAGAACAGCCACAGCCCAGGGTAAGGGCCCTGGGTGGCTCCTCTGTGCGGACACACACACACACACACATCCCTCCTATCCCAGTCCCTTGCCATTTTCTAAGCGAGGCAGAGCAGTCTATCGCCTTCACCTTTGTGACTGAAGGAGCCACGAGTGGCAGCTGGTGAGCTCTGTTTGCAGCCCTGGCCCTGGTGTTGCACCTTGGCTCTCACATAACCCCAGGGTGCTGCTCTCAGAGGGTCAGAGCAGGAATTCACAGCAGCTGTCCTCCTCCTCGCTCCATGCGTCCCTGTGCCAGCCTAAGACCAGTGCCTGCCTCACTCCGCCCCCACCCCCACCCTCCAGAACTGCGATAACACCCGCGGGAGGGTAAAGGACGTTTTCGTATTACACCCACATGGCATTCATGCTTCCGCCCCTCGCCAATTCTGTGAAGTAATCTGATCTGCATTTTACAGCTCAGGAAGCCGAGGTAGAATGAGGTTAAGTGACTCGTGTAAGGTCATAGAGCTAGGAAAAGGCGGGGTTGGCACTGAAAGCCACTCACCCGCTCTGGCTTTGACCGCAGGCCTGCCCCACGTGTGGCCTGGTAAGCCTATTAAGGTGAAGAGCACAGCATCCGGGCTGCTGGCTGACTGCATAAGACACACTGAAGAAAATAGTCATGCCAATTCGCTCTCTCTTTCACACACACACACACACACACACACACACACACACACACACACACACACANCACACACACACACACACACACACACACACACACACACACACACACTTATATACACACACACACACTTGTAGACAGACAGACAGACACACACACACACACACACACACACACACACACACACACACGTGCTCACACGGTGCTCTGCCTGTATGTGTTCTGCTCTTACTGAGGGTGTTACCCAACACCCAGGCTCACATTTCCATATTCACTGACTCTCTGGAACTCTTCTCCCCTTAGGAAGTGCAGGGCACCAGGCGTGTTGTAATGATATGGACCCAACCAAGCAACTATTTAGCTGGCAGCTCTAACTTTGGTTATTACATTTGTTGTTGTTGTTGTTATCATTTTTGTTTGTTTTGGGCAACAAAAGCAGGATAGGCAATCAGACCTGGTCCAGAGTTTCAAATGTGGACTGTTGTCACAGCTGAGGTCTCTGCCTTCACTCTTAAGTCCATCTTACACTCAGGTAATTTGTTTATGCTTAGCACAGTGCTTGGCATATAGTAACGAGCTCCTTCAATGCCTCTGTCAGAAGCATCTTTTCAGCACATTAGTTTTGTTGTGTCACTCTGCTGATGAAAATCTTACAATGTCTCTCTGTCTCCTGCCCCACGGCCATGTACACAGTCCCTATCCCACCCCTTGCAAGCCCAGGAAAGAATTGACATCTTCCTTTCCACCTCCTCACCTCCTTCCAAGGGATTTCTCGGGCTGGAATATCTCGCAGTTCCTCCTTCACAAGTACAAGTTCAAGTCCCAACTCCCCCAGGCAGCTATTCTAGCCCTCTTGGGGTTTTCCCCTGAGCTAAACTACTAGCACTTACTGTCTGAACAACTGTAGGCGTGTAATCACATTCTATCTTATTTTGTTACTTAATGCTTTCCTGGGTAATGTCTTAAAAATTGTAAACCCATCAGGTACCAAGATCAGATAGTAAATGCTTTCTGTATTACCCGAACTGCTAGCCTGGTGTTAGGAATGTAATAAGGATATAAAAATATTTGAATGAAATTAAAATAAAATTATATTCTAATCAGAGTTTATATAGTATATGATTTATCAGTCTTGACTGTATGAACCCGTTGTAGAGGAAAAAAAATATTTTCTCATAAACCCCTAATGTTTATTATTATTTTTTTCTTTTAAAGATTTTTATTGGGGAATTGGGGGACAGGAGCAGCGCTAGGGAATTGGGGGAAGGGGAACAGACAAGTTGCTGTCCTTTTGTTCTTCGGTCTAGTTGTGGAGGACGTTGCTGCACTGGCCCAAGTTGGCACCATCATTGTGCTCTTCCCGAGCGAGGCAGATCAGTCGCCGGCTTCTGGACAGCCGCTCACGGCGGCTGCTGGCCGCTCATGCTGGCTGCTGGCTACACACAGTAGCCCATGGCAACCCACTGCAGCAGGGGCTGCAGAACTATGCCATCACCGGCGACTCATGGCAGCCCAGCTCCAGGTTGAGCTGTTGTTCAGCATCTTAGCTGTGGAGGGCAGTGTCACTGACCCTCATATGTGGGATCTGAACCGGGGCCCTCTGGCGTCCCAAGCCAGCTCTTAACCAATGCGCCACTCAGCCGGCCCTGTCCTTCAATTTTAAATGATAGCCTTGCTGTGTAGTGTACCCTTGGTTGTAGGTCCTTGCTTTTTATCACATTGAATATTTTGTTCCAATCCCTCCTGGTCTGCAAAGTTTCTGTTGATAAATCAGCTGATAGTTTTATGAGAGCTCCCTTGTAGGTAACTAACTGCTTTTTCCTTGCTGCTTTTAAGATTCTCTCTTTGTCTTTAACCTTTGGCATTTTAATTATGATGTGTCTTGGTGTGGGCATGTTGGGTTTATCTTGTTTGGGACTCTGTGGTTCCTGGACTTGTATGTCTATTTCATTCACCAGATTAGCAAAGTTTTCAGTCATTATTTTTTCAAATAGGTTCTCCATCCCTCACTTTCTCCCTTTTCCTTCTGGTACCCCTATTATGAGAATGTTGGTACGCTTGATGTTATCCCAGAGGTCTCTTAAAGGATCTCGTTTTTTAAAATTCTTTTTTTCTTTTTGCTGCTCTGATTGTGTGTTTTCTGCTACTTTATCTTCCAAATTGCTGATTTGATCCTCTGCGTCATCTAGTCTGCTGGTGATTTCTTCGACTGCAATAGTAGTATATTCTTCACTTCACTTCTGATTTTTTTTAATGATATTTATATCCTTTTTTATGCTTCAGTATCTCTGTTGAAGTTCTCCCTAAGTTCCTTGGGCATCCTTATAACCACTGTTTTGAACTGGTTTTGTATCTGGTAGGTTGCTTGCCTCCATTTCGTTTAGTTCTTTTTCTGGAGTTTTCTTCTGTTCTTTCATTTGGGATGTATTTCTTTGTTCCTCATTTTGGCTGCCTCTCGTGTTTGTTTCAGTATATTGGGTGGATCTGCTATATCTCCCAGTCTTGGCTGGGTGGCCTTATGTAGTAGGTGCCCTGTGGGGCCCTGGCACAGCTTTCCTGCTCACTTGCTCTTGATGCTCTGGGAGTGTCCCTTGTGTGGGTTGCATGTGCCCTGCTGTTATAGTTGAGCCTTGATTGCTATTGGCACATCAGTAGATGTTGATTGGCTGTGGGGTTTGGCAACATCCACAGCTTACAGGCTACTGTGTGTGTGTGTGGAGGATGCTTACCCCACTGAGTGGGATTCATCCCACTAGGGCAAATCCCACTCAGTATGCCACTTGTAGGTCTAATTGGGTGATACTCTGCTGTCTCAAGCCCACATCCAAGTGTTGGTTCTGGGGCCTCTTGGGAAGGGCTCTAATGCAGGCCCAGGTCACCCACTGCCTGTGACTGGCTGGGGACTACCTGGTAGGAGCTATAAAGCCATCATGGTTATTTGCTGCCTGTGCTAAAGTTGGAGGCATGTAAGAGAGGACACACTGCAAATCAATGATGGCTACTATCAGTATGGCTACTGCCAGAGCCTCGGGTAGCTCTGCAAAAAGCCAAGACATCCTGAGGCCTGCTGCCACCTGCTGGCTTCCTTAAGGTTCACCTACTGATAAAGCCTCATGTGGTATGCGAGTTGGCTGAGGCAGAGTCTCAGGGAGTCACTAGAGTTGGAAGAGATGTGGTCGCCAGGTTAATGTAAACTCTGGTTTGGTGCCAGTGCTGAGTCTGGAGCTACTCAGCAAAAGTCTAAGAGCACACCAAGGCCAGTAGCCCCGCCCATCTGGGGCCAAGGACTCTGATAGTTTTTCAAGAAAGAGTGCAATGTGCGTGGGTCTGGCTGCTTGGAGAAATTGCCCTCGGCGTTGGGGGAATTGGGTAGGGTGGGTTCCCAGTGAGTCAACAGGGCACAACTGCAGAGCTCACCAGACTAATTAGATGCAGGTTTGGCCATGGTGGGCGTGGCCTCAACTCAGGAAAGATGGCGCCTGTTGGCTACATAGCAGAAAGACGCCACACAGGGAAATTGGTGAGTGTCCTGTAGCCCTGCCCCAAAACCACACACCTCAGTCTGCCCTCGTAACCCTCCAATGCCTCCCGAGTCATCATCCCTCTGCTGGAGCCCAGGGTGAGTGGCTGAAGGTGAGAGAGTCTGTGTTCGGGCCATTTAAGAGGATATCTGAGTTTCCCACAGCCTTTAGTCCCACTCAGATGGTCAGAATCTCTAGTGTTTTTCGCAGCCAGATGTTGTGGGGGCTTCTCTTTCTGAAACCAGTTCTCTGGGCTGAGGAAGCTTGTGTGGGGCTGGCATCTCTCACTCCTCTGGGGGGAACCTCCGTGGCTGAGATACCCCTCCTGGTTCTCAACTGCCACATGGAAGTTTGCGGCCAGCTGTTTCACATCTCCACCCCTCCTACCAGCCTCAGTGTGGGTTCTTTATATCCTTAGTTATGAAACTTCTGTTCAGCCAGACTTCAGATGGTTCTCCAGGTTGACTGTTCTATAGTTTAGTTGTAATTTTAATGTGTTCATGGAAGGAAATAAACATAATGTTTATCTACTCTGCCATCTTGGATCTCTCAACATGATTCATTTCTTATACCACTCTCCTATGACGAGTACACAATACAGCAAAACCTTCATTAAACAGAGCAGTATTAGGTCACTGGGACCTTATTTAGCTAAATAGCATCCTTGTTATTAAAGCTGTTGTTTTCTTACTACCTGAGACAAAGTGATGATGTGCTGAAATCATTTGACAATGCTTGGGTTTATGTGGTCTTCCAGAGGATCTACACATGCTTATGTTAATTTTTAGGATTATCTTTAAAATTAGAAATCCAAATTAAAATATTCTATAACAAAGCTTTTGGACCAGCAAGAATCGATCTATAGGTCCTTGGTGGAGTAACAGCGTTAACACACTACTGGTAGAAGAGTTATTTATCTAAAGCAGAAAAAAAAAGGAAATGTTCTTCCTTTTCCATGGTCGGCTGTCATCCAGAGATGCATTGTCTTATTGTATCTACTACTAAATGTATTATCTTAAAATGATTTCTAAAGTTTACTCTTTTCTCACACAAAACATTTATCATAGAAAATTTAAAAATCATTTGTAAGTTTCTTCAAGAAAAGGAAGTCAGGCCCCCATAGTCCCACCTTCCAGAAATAACCACTGATGGCCCACTTAATACTAATATTGCTTCTTCTATTGCTACTAATATCAGCAACATCAGCAATGGACATATGTTGATTACCACATGCCAGGAAATACTCAAATCATTTTACATGTATGAATTCGTTTACACTGCATAACAACCTTATGTGTAGGTACTGTTAGTATTCCCATTTTACAGATAATGGACTGAGGCCTAAAGAGTTTAAGCAATTGTCAAACACATAATTAGTAAGTTGCAGAGCATGATTCTAATTGAGGCAACTATAACAATATATAAACAAAACAAGTGAAATCAAATAAGGGATCACTTATCTTCCTTAAAAATACTTTAAATATCTTTTTGTTTCAATACCAATAAGTGGGTATCAGATGGGCACATTCCATTATAAAAATGCTAACATTATTCAACCCACACACCAGTGATAGTCTTCTAGGTAGTTTCCAATCCCTAACTATTATAAACAGTGCTGAGATGAACTTTCTTGGACCTAAATCTTTGAACATGTCCTTCCTAGGGAACCATTTTTATTTCTTCTGTAACTAAACAACCTGAGAAGAAAAGAATACAGAAATCTCAGCATGCTCAGTCTGACTTTGTTGTAACTGTTGATTTTATGCACTGGTAAGTTCTTAGTTTCACATATTGTTCAATTACGTGTATTCGTTTAGCATTGAATCAAACTTTAAGTTTTCCCTAATGCTGGTAGGTACTTTTCAGCTATAAGTACACATGACAGTGAGCTAGAATAAAACATGGAGTAGTGTTTTAAGATATGTGTCCTACATTTTAGAAATGAAGAAGCCTCCATTCTGTTGTTCTAAACCAGAAATTGTTGCTACCAGTGGGTAGGTAGCACTTCATTAGGTATTTTAAAACCCTGTTTTAGCTATTCTTTGGAGGGAGTACGTGTGTGGGGGAGAATGTAGTTTTTGGAATACCCACAAATTTCATTGCTTTTATAAGCCAAACTCTAAATGTTAGTCAGTCTTTGAAAATTTTAATATATTTTGTCAGTCATACATACTCACAGTTAAATACTATTAAAAGGATTGTGTTTTGCATTGTTTTTTTTGGTGGGGAGGGGGTTGGGGAAAGGAAGTCTCACCATGCTGTTCTTCTCATCAGAGGCAACAACTCTTATTGTTGTTGTTTGTGTGTTTTTTAATGTTTTCCTTTTCCTCTTTTCCCCTACCCCTTCACACCTCCCTCCTCTCCTCCCCCTCCTGCTCCTCATTTTCTCCTCTTCATTCTGTTTTTAGAATGGCAGAAAATATAGCATTCTGACAACCCCTCCTGTTTTCCTCCCAACTTGCGAGTATAGTTATAGCACAATGCTTAATTTATTTCTTTCCATTTGCTTATTTCTCTTAGAAATGCAAACTATCTTCCTATAGCCTCCAACAGCCTCTGAATACAATTTTCTGCATAACCAAACATATCAGATAATTGATAAGTTCCTTTACTATTAGTTTGTTTTCTGGAGATATCCCTTCTGGATCTCTCTGAGCTCCTGTTGTGATCCGCACTAGTCTCCAAGTGGGCTGTGCAACCGCCATCCAGGAACACTGTTGGCTTTCTTCCCGGGACTTCTCTTTACCTCTCTTTTCTGTTAGAGTCCCTATTTCTTGGCTTTTGTGTATCCTTGTTTCTTGGTTTTATTCCTTGTTTTGAAAGAACCCACCTTATAGTAGCCTCCTAGGAGAAAGGATGCATGAGTAGCAAATTTTTTGAAACCCTACACATATTTGCAAATACCTCTATTCCACCATCACACTAATTCCTCTTGGAATTTTGAAAGCACTGCTCAGTTTCTTTTGACTTCTAATGTTGTACTTGAGATGTCCAATGTCATTCAGATCCTGGATACTTCGTATATGACTTTTTTTTTTCTCAATCTCTGGAAGTTTATAGGGTTTTCTTTTCCCCTGGTGTTGTAAAATTTTATGATGCTGTGGCTTGTTGAGATCTTTTTTCATTCATTGGTCTCGGTGTATATTTCAACTTAAATAAGAATTTCAATTTTGAAATATATTATTTATTTCCTACTTTTCCTTACTATTTTTTCTGTTCTCACTTTCTAGAATTCTCTATCAAATATTAGACTTACCTTATTAATCCTCTTTTTTTTAATTTTATCACTCCAATTGACCGCATTCTTGTGTTATTGTCCCATTTTCTTGTAAATTATCTCAATTCTGTCCTCCAATCCTTCTATTTCAGGTTTTATTTTTAAATTAACTATTATGTTATTAATATCCAGGAATGTTTCTTATTCTATGAAAGTTTTTCCTCTTCCTCTTCCTCTCCTCCTCCTCCTCCTCTTTTCCTTCTTTCTCATTATAGTATCGTTTCTGTTTTCATGGAAGCAGTGTCCTACTTTATCTCACTGGGAATATTAATTATAATTTATTTTAAGTATTCCTTCTGCTTTTTGCCTTATCTCTCTTTATATTGAGTTTCTTTTCCCCTGCTTTTTTCATGTCTTTCGTGTTAGATGATGCTTCGCTGTCAGTTTCTATTTATGTTTTAAGCACTAAAAATGTTTATTTTAAGGTGATAGATTTTGCTAAGATTGCCAAATAATTTTATACACATTTGTAGCAGGTTCTACTATAAGGTAACCTATAAAGAACATCAAATATCAATATCTGGAGGTTTTTATTCTGAGTCTGTAGATTTACTCCAAAGGCTATTCTTTTAATCTTCTGCCATGGGTGAATAAGTTGATTTGCTGAGCAGGGTCAGGATGGAGACCTAACATGGAAACAGAATTTCAATCACTCTCCACCTGATTTATACCCCACACCTCATTCCAATTTTTAAATCTGTTGTCTGCTAGTCTGAGTTCTTCTGGGTTTCTGTTGGGTCAAGTGGGTTGCCTCTCATTGGTATCCCTGTCTTTGTTCATTGAGTTCAAATATATTTCTACTTATTTATCCACCTCTTATTTTCACATATTCTGATTGTGCGTTACAAGCATCATGTGTTCACTGAATGCAGAATTTATGCACCTGCCTCATGTGTGTGTGTGTGTGTGTATACATCTCACACCTTTATTCACTTAAATCTAAAATATGCCCGTAATTTTAAAAGCTGTTTTCAAGAGGAAGAAAGAAGCCTGATAAGAGGGCATTCTTGAGTTAGAACTAGTGGTCCTTGATATTAAACCTTAGAAAGGAATTCAGACAGAGAATAGAGTCACTAATTACTTAATGAAATATATATATATTGTCTCTGTGGCTTTATTCATCAAATTTTCTCCTAGAGTGTTTCACTGTACCCCATCACTATACGTATGACATTTACCAACATTTCAAGCCCATGATAAAATGCCATCTCCTCCATGAAGCCACCCTGATCATTATAACTAATAATAATCTTTCCATTCTCTGAGCTACATGGCATTTGCTATATTGTTTTTTTATTGTGGTTATTAATTTTATACCCGGAATTGTAATTATGCATGTATGTCTCCAGCAGGAGCATTTTCTGATGAATGTGTTATTTCTTCCATCCTTGAGGAATAGATTCATACCTTATTCATCTTTGAATGGCTCATAGCTCCCAACACAATGCCTGGAAAAGAGCATGTACACCACAAAGGCTGAACACATGTGTGAATATATACAGGTTGCAACAATTCTTGCTCCTGGAAAAGCGGAAGGCACATTTTGAGGTGTCATATTTTGCCATCATTTCGAAAGTTTACAAAGAGTAAAGCAAATGTTCTTCTTTACTATAAGTTCCTTGTGCTCTGAGACTTGAGTGTGAATTATCATGTTGTATTACACAAGTTCTTCTGAATTTCTTCATTGAGGTTGTTCCCTTATGAAAAATCACATCAAGGAACTGGGCAGCTTCTTCTGAGACACTGCTGTAGGCAAACTCATCTTTATTGCCTTCCTGCTGGACTCTCTTCCTCACCTTTTCTCAGTGATCAAGTACTTAGGACCCCCTTGGGAGCTCCACTTCAATAATGAGAAAGTATAGTTTCTTAACAGAGCTGGGCTTGAATGTTGCCTCCATCCCTTATGGGCTGGACCATCTTTCGCAAGTTAGCAAATCTTTTTTCACCTAAACATCTTCCTGTAGAAAATAGAGAAAACTTTATCCTCCACCAGATGGTCATAAAGCTGAGATAAAAAACATATGTAAAGTCCTTAGAACAGAAAAGACATGGAATAAATCCTCATTGCATTTCCTCTTTCTGAAGACATTCACTGTGTTGTTTTCAGGAATATTTGCATTTTAAAATCAGATCCAGTGAGAGAGCAATGCTTCACTAAAAGAAAACTCTCCTGGTGTGTGGCATTTCATGACTTTTGTATCAAGAACTTCAGGAGGACTTTAAAAACATTACATGTTAAAGCATCCAGAAGCACAGAATCATTTTCCATGCCAATTCTCAAGGGAGAAAATATTTAGGGAAATATGGTTCAGTTGAGGTAAGGCAAAGAAAACTACCTTTTCCCATTTTTGCTTGTAATTATTTTGAGACTGTTCAGTGTGAGCAGGTAAACTTTTCCTTCCTGCCTTTGTCCCATTTTCAAAGTTTATTCTAGCACAGAGTAGAATGTGTGTTTCCAGAGCATCTATTCTAAATATAACCTTTTTCTGTTTATCTTTTTGATGTTGGTGAGTCTCCAAATGATGGAGTAGGCAAGAAAAAATGTGTACCAGTAGGAAGATGGAATATGGGCACTAGAATTGTGGGGATGTGCTATTTCAAACACTTCACAGAGTAAGAGTGTTTGGGAAAACAGAGCTTGACAAGACACATCTGGCATCTAATGAACCCTGCCAGGTTTCCCTCCTGTCCTCCAGGATGTTTTCAGACAGTTGTCAGTCATGTGTGCTAGTGTACACCGTTTTCTCCTGCATGAAGGTGGAACGGATTATTCTGCTTTCATAAAACTCTTTCGCAGTCTTAGAAAAACCTATCCAGATCTTCGCTAGTTAATGTCAGTGACTAATAGACTTATCCAGCTTCTTTTTTCTCTAAAAGTCAAGACAATTAAACTTTTAGATATGGCAGAAAGGAAATGTTACTTTATAATGGCAGAGCATGTCAAAATCTAGAAAAAGGCTGGAGAATCATCATTCTAAGAATTAATTCGGAAGAACATACTCTTTGGGAAGGGTGAAGTGTATTTGAGCTCAGATGCTGCAGGAGGGATGTTTATCGATGCCTACTATGTGCAAGGCACTGAGCATAAACTATTTGATGCCACGTGCTTGCTGGTCCTCTGAGGTAGGTGTGAATACCTCAATTACCAAATTAAGAGAGTGGCTCAGCAAATGAAACTTCACGTCAAGTAAGAGAACTCATTAGGGATCAACACAGGGACCCAGGCTGCTCTTACACCATGTTTTCTCCCTGAGTGGCGTAAACCAGAAGATCCACAGTGAATATTTCAAACAAATGTTTCAAGTTAGGTGTGGGCTCCAGCTTCCTATCATCCCTGTATCTAATTGGCTTCTTGCTGCCCCTGAGAATAGTACCTCCTCACTAGTCTTTCTTCTTCCTGACACCTGAGTTGCATCCACAGTTCACTAACAGAGTGGGAGGATCGTTTTCCTTCCTTTTTCGCCTCCTCCACCTCCACACAAGCAAAACGTATTTTCTCTGGAGAGGAAAGATAGCTGTGTCACCAGCTGGTCCAATTCCATTCGCTGTCATGTGCGGCTGCTGTCACCCCAGCCTCAGAGCACCCAAGAGAGAAAATCGTCATATAGGAAAGAAGCCACGCAGCCATACTAGGCTGAGCAATATGCAGACGTCCCCTGTCTCAGGTCACACCCACATGGAGCAGCTTTTCTGGTTCTTCTTCTTAGACCAAGTCTCAGAGGCTGCTGGCCAGACATATATATGAAACAATTCACCATAATGTTCAGCTGCTGGTGGCAGAGATAACATTTCTCTCCTACAACCTTTAGAAAACTCCAAACCCTGGTCACATCTGCCAAGCTGGCAGATGTGGCTCTTCCTGGTCCAAGCTGGGCTTCAGTAATGAATACAGAGCATCATCGTATCTTTTCTGGTTACCTTGAGCCAGCCATTGGCACCAGGCAGTATTGCCAGCAAATGGGCATTTCTGTGCCATTAGTGAAAATTAACTTCCCTAATTAACTTGCTCATACAAATGCACTCAGGATGAAGACATTAGGACGATTACCTAGAAAATTACTACCTTGGTAGAGGCCCCTATACCCCTTTTTGTCTCTTAAATGTGCCAAGAGCAAAATTGCTCTGATGACATTGTCAGATCTCTGAGAGCAAATAACTGATGAACTAAAGGATGTTGCCACATGTTGGCTCCTGTAACCCTAATTTCAGCTTATGGATTCTGCTCAGCATGGGGTGGCCAACAAATGATTTTCTCCATCCAGAGGGGAGCACTGGTGAGGATCAGAATTACTTCTTGGTGCATATTCAAGCACCTTCTCAAGCACTAGGCTACACAGTAATTATGGCTAAATGAGCTTTGCATCAATTAGGACTGCTAGGAGGGTACTCTGGGGGGACCAGTAGGAGGCCTACATTTCAGAAATAAGACATTATAAAATTCCATTTGTTTATCTAGCTTACAAATGCAGCATTATTATTTTTTTATGAACCTGGATATCTCCATTTAGAGCCTTAGGATCATAGGAAACATTGATAGGCCTGGGGAATTTTACTTCCTCTCTTTGAAACTCCCTATGTGTTAAGTGTTGGTCATTCCTATCAGGATCAAAGATTTCTAGAAAATTTCCATCGTTTCAATAGTTTTCCTTTATTCATGTATGAATGGGTTACTCTTGCAATTAAATGTATGCTTTCCTCCAATTTTGTTCTATGGCCTTTGTTAGGTTAGGCGTGAAGAGAAGTCAGAAGATCTGAGGTGTGGTTCAGTGTTATTGATACACGGGAGTAATGGTGTGAGATTCCTGTAAAAATTGGAGGTAAATTTGTATTCTGAGAGTTTAAATTAATGGTGTTCAATTCTGATGCCCATTAGATTCATCTAGTGAGTTTTTAAAAAATGCAAGTGCCTGAGCCCCATTTCAAACCAGTTGAATTGATATCTCTGGGAGGCGGGGATCAAGATATCTCTAAAGTTCCCAGATGATACTAATGTCAGCCAGGATTGACAACCATTCATTCATTGCTTTCACAGAAATACATGCATCACTTATTATATGCTAGGCATTATTCTAGAGGCTGGGGAGGTAGCAGTGAACAAATCAGACAAAAATCCCTGTCTTCTCAGAGCTTATATACTAGTGGATTTTGACTGACAACAAACAAGATAAATAAGTAAATATCATTCGTACTGTATAAGTTGGTGATAAGTGCTAAGGAGAAAAATAAAACAAGGAAGAGAGATATCGTTTATGAAGAGGGCGATATTGCTATATTGCACAGCATCCCAGGGTAGCCTGAGGAGATGACATGACATTTGCATACAGACCTGAAAGAGATGAGCAAGGGTCTCTGGGCAGAGGGAACGGCAAATACAGAGGTCTTGAGGTGGGTGCATGCCTGTTCCAAGAAACGCAAGGCAGCTGAAGGGGAGTGTAAACTAGTGGACTAAACTAACATCCACACACTAGGTATAAAGTGAACTATTTGTGGGAGTAAACCAAGAGACTGTGTTTAAATGTGTGACTAATGAATCTGAGAATACACAATCAAATCAAGGGGATTTGGTTATAATTATATATAATCTTAAGGATGCAAGCAGGGCTGTGATGATAGTTTAGTAAACTGACATAAAATGTTTTCTATTTTAGTCTGTTTGGAGAAGGAGGTAGGAGTAGAAGACAAGTCAGTCTAGAGAACAAAGTAAGGAAGGTGAAGGAAGCACTAGTGAGAATGGCCCTCTGTGCATTGGTGGGGGGTGTAGCGGGGTACAAGGATGCTGTGAGTCATGAGACATCATGACAGGCAAGTGGTTAACATTTGAATCACATGACTGACAATAATCATTACTGTTAGTTAATGTTCTTCAAGCTAACATTAAAAAAATTTTGGCTTGTAATATTGGGTTGTCGAAAAAGTCATGACGCATGTTTGCGACAGATGGCATTAGTTCATTTTTGGAAGTACTAGAGTCATTCGCATCTAGTTATTGCTATGTTACTTGACAGCTGACGGTTCAAGCTTCATTCTAAAAAATAATTGAGTGATTTGGTTGAGTTTTGGAGATTTTACAAGTTGAAGATGGAAGACCAAACTGTGCCTTTTTGCTATATTTTACTGTTTTACTTCCATAAAGGGAATGACGCACGTCAAGCTTGTGAAAAGTTGCATAAGGTTTATAGTGACAATGCTCTACAAGAACGTAAGTGCCAAGGATGGTTCACAAAATTTCGTGCTGGTGATTTTGATCTCATTGACACTCCTTGGTCAGGGAGGCCCACTGAGGTTGATGACAACAAAATAAAGTCATTAATTGATTCAAACCTACGTTACACAACACGAGAGATTGCAGAAACATTGAACATCCATCATTCAAGCATTCACAACCATGCAAAGAAGCTGGGATATGTAAGCAAGCTCGATATTTGGGTTCCACATGAACTCAAAGAAGTTCATTTGACGACGCACATAAACATCTGCAATATGCTCATTAAATATGAGGAAAACGATCCTTTTTTGAAGCAACTGATAACTGGTGATGAGAAGTGGATTGTTTAGAACAATGTAGACAAATGGTCTTGGTCCCGATGTGATGATTCGTCTCAAATGACATCAAAAGCAGACATTCATCAGAGCAAGGTTATGCTCTCAGTGTGGTGGGATTTTAAAGGTGTCGTGTTTTTCGAGCTCCTTTCAAAAAACCAGACAATCAATTTGAATGTGTACTGTTGGCAATTGGACAGTTTGAATGAATCTATCATCCAGAAATGTCCAGAGCTTGTTAATTGTAAAGGAGTTGTGTTCCATTGCGACAACGTGAGACCACACACAAGTTTGTCACCTGTCAAAATTTATTGGAGCTTGGATAGGATGTGATGCCACACCCACCATACTCGCCTGACCTTGTGCCGTCAGACTTCCACTTGTTTCACTGTCTTCAAAATTCTTGCGTGGTATAACATTCAATTCAGATGAGGCTGTAAATCAGCATCTTGTTCAGTTTTTCGCAAATAAAGACAGATCCTTCTATGAACGAGGAATTATGAAGCTCACTGAAAGATGGCAAAAGGTTATTGAACAAAACGGGAAATATATCATTGATTGATGTTTGTTCTTTATATAAATAAATGACCTTTGAAAACCATAGACAAAATATGTCATAACTTTTCCGACAACCCAATATATCTAGCTCAGGGAATAATTGTGCTGATCAGCCAGTGTGAACATATAGCCCACCTGAGTGTTATTTCTCATGATAAATAAAGTAATTGCAGTTCAGATTCTAGATATCAGTCTTAGTGAACTTTGAATAAGCTAGTTTCCCTGGGTCAGATCAACCTAGTATTAGATACTGAGAGGGTAAGACCTCTAAGTCTGTGGATTTGGGCAGTGAATTTTAGACAAGACAAATGTCCCTTTGTCAGACTTTGCAGCCTGTTAACCTTTCTAGCTGCTGACTTTGCATTGCCATGTGACATCACCTCTTCTATCCAAAGCTTTTACCTCCTATTTAACACCTAGCTTGCTGCTTGGCTGTTTTTTTTCCATAGTATAAATCAGAATAATGCCTGATTATCTTATCTGTCTCTTACAGGTAGAATGAAAATCAGATGTGATAAGATAAAGTAATTTTAATTGTTAAAATGATGTGTAAAATAAGGCATTCTTTTTTGATAATAATGGTAAGAGTAAAACTAGGTAAAAAAGGAATCAGAGGTTTGTTAAAGCCATGTTGTATTTATTATATCTATAGATTGGAGTCTGTGTCTCTTGTAGATAATTTTTTTAATTTATTGGGAAATTGGGGGAGGGGAACAGCGTTAGGGAATCAGGGAAGGGGAACAGACAAGTTGCTGTCCTTTTATTCTTCAGTCTAGCTGTGGAGGACATCACTTCACTGGCCCATGTTGGTATTATCATTGCACTCTTCCCAGGTGAGGTAGTTGCTCACCGCTCACAGCAGCTCACTACAGCCCATGAAAGCTCACTCCAGCTGCTGGCCAGCCTCACTACAGCCTACGCCATCGCCAGTGACCCACAGCAGCACAGCTCTGGGTTGAGCTGTTGTTCACCATTTTAACTGTAGAGAGCGCAGTGTCACTAGCCCTCATGTGGGATCCAAACTGGGGTGCTGCTGCTCAGAGCTGGCGTCCCAAGCCAACTCTTAACCAATGTGCCACTCAGCTGGCCCAGTAGATCTTTTTTTTTTTTAATTTAAAAACCAACTCTATGTGTATAGATACATACTATGAAAAATGACATAAATGGAGTCATTTCAAAATGGAGTCAGAGTAGCCATTCCAGAGGAGCTGTGTTGCATGTTCCTTTGAGCTGGGCTAGAACTTTGGACTGGCCTAACACAATATTGGTTCATGAACAATTGTTTGTAAAGCCAACAAGAAAGTGGACCGCAAGGACTGATGATTATGGACTCTCTATCTGAAAATAGAACCAGTAACCCATCATGTAGAGCCAAGAGTCAGTTAGTTTGTACGCACCAATAAAATTCTTCTTCTTTACATTTAATTATCCCTTTCCGTTTCTCATAAAAATCCTTTGCCTTCACCCTTTAATCAAGACACTATTTGGGTTTCTGCCTGAATCTGTGCTTCTGTAATTTCAATCCTTTGATCCCAAATAAATGCTTGTTGCCTCTCATGTAGGCTTTTTCATTTTAAATTAACACTATCTCTCCCCAACCCCTCACCAAAAAAAGAAAACCCTGGAAGGTTAAGACACAAAAATAAAAATTGTGGCTACATCTCAATAATAGAACTTTAAATTATTCTTTTTCATACAAATGTAGTTTTAATGCTCTTTTCATATAAAATATAGATATCAATATCTATATATTCTAACTACTTAATAGCACATATTATGAAGATGAAACAATATCAATTGCTTTTAAAAGAATCTCACTCTAGTTTTTTATGTAGTTGTTGAATAAGTGGAGTCTTTGAGTTGACATCACCTGGGTGATCAGGGCCATGAATCAGAGTTTTCATATGTCAGTCAAGAGAAGTACCATCCCTCTGGGACCTGGCTGCCTTTTGAATGCACTCCCAACCTAAGAAAATCATAGATAGGGCTGTCCCAGAGGCTATGTTTCTGTCAGAATTCAGGTTTCAAAGAGAGTTCTGAGCACTTTTTTTTTTCTTTTGCAAATATCAACAATTCCTCCAGGAAAAAAAAAAAAAGAAGAGATTGAATTAAAATTGAGATTGGCAAATGTGCTCTCAGACCAGTAAATGAGGCAAGTAGTAAAGCCCTTCTTGACTTCAGCTAAGGAATAATTGGCAGAAAAACTTGGTTGGGTCAAATAAAATTAGTCACTTCTTTTCTAGGTACTTCTCTTCCTAGTCCAGCATGAAGACAGCCGGAGAGAGTGAGAGAGAAGGGAAAGGGAATGGATTGGGACCTCATATCCTGTGAAGAGCAGCCCTTATGTCAGCTAACAAAGCCATCAGCGATCAAGCCTACCAGCCAGAGTACTGTGACACTCCTGTCGTCAAAGCTCAATTGGTTGGCTTGCTGCAGCAAGGCAGAACAGACGTTATTGAGGAGCTGTGTGGCACCTCAAAAGGCAGCAGATAGGGAAGAATTCTTACAGATTTGAGGGGGCTGGACATATTCATACGATGGTCTTGGCAGAGATTGGTTAGAATTCATAAATTAAAGAGTTGCTTGCTCAGTGGCCTAATCTTTAGAACACCTGAATCTGTGAAGGATTACCGTGAGGTCAGTTTTTATGTGGTCATATAGAGCATATGGGTCAGAATGAGCTGGCATTTAGAAAAAAAAAGAGGTTTGGAAAAAAAAGAGTTAGAGCTTATGTAGTTTTCTTCCATATTATGGTTTCGTGCAGTTGATCTGTTTTGTGAGTCATGGTATAGCTCTGCAAATTATGACTTGTGTTTCAGTTCCACTGGGTGAATATATTTCAGGGAAGAAATACGGAATGGGAAAGTGCAGAGTGAAATGGAGGAGAGGGAATAGGATTTGAACATATAGTATGTGCATCAGGCATAATGCTTATAAATGTTGTACATATGCTAATCTTTGTTCATTTTAATGTCTTTCCATTGATCTTTATTTAACAAGCTGTTTTCCATCAGGAACAAAGCAATAAACTCTAGGAAATTTTTCCAGGGCTTAATTTAGGTCTTTCTTCTCATTTCTTTGTCTTTTTTAGAAGTCAGATGCTCAACAAACTGTCCATTTCTTCTCAACCACAAAATCAGCCTTGTAGCATGTGGGCTTTTTCTTTGCTTCCCATCGATATCAAGAAACATGATTGTAATACAGGCATTTTGCAGATTCCCAATGGGGACTTTTTATCTAAATGGTCCTAAGACATCCTGCTCTGGGTCTTTTCTCACTTCCAGGAGACATGCTCTTCATGAATAAATCACTGTATCTTTTGTCATCAGCAGCATTTCATTCTCCTATCAAATATTTCACCCATTGCGTTAGAAAGCATGACCCATGAAATTGACCCTGCGCATATTTTTGCTTGTGTTCTCCAAAGTTGGCATGAGATATGTCAGGGTCTGAAGTACTCCATAATCCTCCAGGCTGTTCATTTGATGCAAAAAACGTGAGGATATAATTGGCACTTCTATAGATTTCTGTTAAATCTTTCTTTAGCCGGAGAAACACCCCAGGGCCATGGTCGTGTGGAAACCCATTCTGATCTGTGTAAATAGAGGTGAAAAAAGAACTTGTCTGAGGGCTCAGACTGGGGCCAGAATTAGAGTCTAGAAAACACACTAACTCTCTGATTCCTATTTCCTTCTGAAGGTCTCTCAATTTAGATGTCTTACACTAGTCCTTAGTTTTCTCTTAAATACCATTGCTGAAAATTATGGCATACTAAGAAATCGCTAACAAGCCACAAGTAGTAACTCGCTGCAAATTGAATATGTCAGCCACAAGAGGAACCTGGGGATAAGATGCAGGAGTTGGAGGAAGAAAGTCAAAATATAGTTGTGGTCATTAGCCTTTTGGTAGGGTTTCCTTCATGACTTCGCCCACCTTCTCTAGAGTTAAGCCCCTTGCAACACATTCAGTCACTATAGAAAGATGGAGAGGGGAGATGAGATGTGTCCATCATTAGATTTCTCTTTCTCTTTTTCTTATTTCTCTGGGAAAAAATAAAATAACTCGCTTGTTCAGATCCCTTTCATGTTAATAGTTTTTTCAGCATAAGATGATACAATAAGGATAAATGAAAGAAAACACTGCAGTAGCAATCTGTATTCTTGATTTTGTGCATACTCAGAGCAGGCCAAGGACCCCAGAGAAATCAAAGTGCTGTCAGATAGCTGGGTTAGGGACACAAGGATTTGTTAGTGTAGGGCCAGTGATTCATAAAATAGTTTGGGACTCAAAACTTCTGGTTACTTTTTTAAAGCAGCAACTCCCCAGAGTCACACTGCATTTGACATGAATGGAGGGAGCAGTGTCTTGTGCAAGTGAAGCAGGTTGATGCTAAACCATGATCCTGGCATTGAAGAATTGGCTTTCTGGGACTGGGATTTCCCCCATGACTTTATCGATGATATTTACAAAACTAAGCCATAGCCTTCTCTGCTGCTAACAGCAACTTGGGTTGCAGAGCAATTGAGGAGGGCCCCTGGAGAAAGGTCAAACTGCCAGGCAAACAAGTTACAAGTTTGGCTTACCAAGCCAATCACAGATACTAGCTTCATGGGCCCAGGTGCAATGCTGTTGTTGTTTTTTGTCCCAGTCCACATCAGGGGTAGCGATTTGTATATTTTTACCTCCTAAGTAGATTTATGAAAGACAGTTTTGAACATGACATGAATTTAGGGCACTTTCGGTGCTTTTCCACATTGTTCCTTCTAGAATGTACCTTTCTCCATATCTGTTAAACAAACTGAGGTTCAAACATTACCTCCTCTGTCACACCTTACCTCTCCAAAGTTGAGTCCATTACTCCACTGTCAAGGGTTTGCCTCTCTATGGCTAAATGGATTGTGAGCTGCCTCAGAGATATTATTATATTTAGGCTTCTTATAGCTAACACAATACCTTGTCTGTAGGCACTCACCAAAATTGACTGAATCTCTATTCCTCTTAGGACGGTTTCCAGGTTGCCATCTGAAAGTGTCATCTTGCCAAACAGGTTTCACATCAAGTCCATCTGCCCTGGCTTTTAGGTCACAACTGGGACATTCTTTCCTTCAGGAAAGTTCAAGTTTGGAATTTTCACTTTGCACTTTATCCTTCAAAACCCACTTGGTTTTAAGCCATTCTTTAAAGACACGGAGCTGGGCTGGATGATCTCTCATTGACCTCGCCAACTCCTCCCTACGCTCAGCACCCCCAGCCCATTTAGGGAAACTGTGATGTCGGTAAGAAGACACTTGCGTGGAAGTCTGAGGCCCCAGTTCCCTGCTCAGCTCTACCACTGACGAGCTGAGCTGTTTGGATAATGACTCCTTCCCTGGGACTCAGCCTCATCATCTATACACGAGAGGGTTGGGGTCAGTGATGTCCAAATCCAACTTCTAACTCCGACAATGGTCTTAAAACGTTGGGAATCTCCATGTCTGTGAAACACCAAGGTTGGCTATGCAAATAACGGCTGCTCTTCTCATCTTATTTTAGCAGATGGTTCCCGGCACCCCTGTTGTTTAGAAATGTTTCATCATTAAAATAATTGAGGGGGATGTTGTTTTTCTTCTTTTGACCTCTCTGCTCGCCACTGCTTTCATGAAACTCTGCACTGCTATTTGGTGACTAGGCTGCTGGGGAATTCTCTTACGTGCTGTTACAGCATAGAAGTGGAGAGGAGAGGGCACTGGAATAGATGCCAGGCGTTCTGAGGTCTAGCCCAGCCCTGCCGCTAACTAGCTCTGTGACCTAGGGCGTGCCACATCCCCTCTTGGGGTCTCCATTCTCTCACCTGTTAATTGAGGGGTCTGAACTAGATGCTCTTTACAGTGCTTCAACGCTTGCATTCTATGAATTCTAAGCAATGACATCTCCCTAGAGAGTGAGGGCCAAATGGAGAAACGTCATGGCACACTACTTCAAATGCCAAACAATTAATTATGGAATCCTAGCAGTCAACGCCCTCTCTTTGCTCCTTACCCCCTGCCTGTCTGCGTTAATGGCATTTTCAGAGCCTTCTGTTTCGAACGACATGTCAGTCCCAGACCAATTGGCATATTTCCATCAATGTCCAAGGGACCCAAAGGGGTCTCTGCTCAGAGCTCTCCTCACTCTCCTCTGTGGGATGGGGGTATGATGTGCCTTAGCCTCTGACACTCCTCTAGTATCTAAAAGCCTATCCTGACTATACTCTCCTTGGTTCCTGTTTCTTCATGATATGTGTGTTCATTTAAGAAATTTTACCAAACAGAATAGCTGTCTACATCATTTGATATTCATGGAATTTACCAGACCAGATTATAGTCATATGCTAAAAAAGATTGAAGTTCAAGAAGGAAAACAAAGAAGGTGCCTTTTCCTATTAGTTCCAGTATCGCAGGGTTTAAGAGCACAGGCTCTGGAGGACAACTGCCTTGGTTTGATTCTTTATTTGCTACTGAGTCAGCCATGTGGCAGAGGGAAATCTACTTTCTGTGCCCCTGTTTTCTTATCTGTAAAATGGGGCTAGTAAATTAAAGTACAAGCCTTACACAGTTAATGAAATAATGCATGATAATTAGTATAAGGTTTACCACAGGGTAGCTTTTACTATTAAAATTATGATGTTTAACTTTAATTTTGTCTAACCAACATACATTTGCAATGTGCCCCTTCTACTGGTGAAACCAGTTATCTTTCAGTGGTCTGGCAGCAGCTCATATCTACCACCCTCTTCAGTCCTTGTCCCTCTGGGTTCCTTTATCGTGACTCATATGAGACCCCTCTGTTCTTGGATGATTGTTTAGTAAAGTTCTTTCTTTTGGGGGAACGCTCCTCCCAACGTTTCCCACCAGATCCTTGGATGCTCTAACTCCTGACCTGAGCAGCAGTGCAGCTTACAGCTACCCTTTGTAAGAAAAAAGATGCTTAACCACAGAGGGGGTTTAAATGATTACTTCTCATGTGCACTCAATAAGCATGAGGTGTACAGTCCACACACATTTAAAGCATCTTATTGTGTTCAAAGAGGGGAGAAACACCCCTCATTTATGGAACTCCCTGAATAGAGGTCTAGTCTGTATTAATCGTTCAGTAACCAATTCCAATTTCTGTTCTCCCTATTTTCCTTCCTTTAAAACAAACAGCCGGGACTGTGCAGCATGCAGCCAAAGAAATTAAGAATTTCTCATGAGGAGGAGAAAGTGGAAGCAATTTATTTAATGCGTTTTATCGATTGTACGGCACATTTACTCCATGTGTTCAAGACACCACATGTCCATTTTCTTGAAGGCAAGTCCAAATCACTTACGGCATCTTTACAGAAATTCAAAATTAAATGGAAATATGCCTGTGAAGCCATCACCTAAAAAACATTGGCTCCTCATAGGGGATTCTGCTTTCTTTACCTCTCTCTCTCTCTCTCTCTCTCTCTCTCTCTCTCTCTCTCTCTCTCTCTCTCATTTGTTTCATATTTCATAGGAGCATCCTTGAAGAAGTTTCCCTTGGGCCTTCTCTACAGTTCTGGCAAGGCCAGCTTTGGTAAAAGGCGGTAAAAACACACTGACCTCAGAACTACATTGAACAAGATACCTGATTTGGGGAATGCACCACAATGAGTAAGCAAGAAATCACTTATAAAACCAAACTGGACTGTATATAAAAGTTGCCTATATTTGTAGAAATCAAAACATGTGTTCAACAACACTCAAATTGTGTAAACACTATCTGTCTGATTCTCATTAATGTACATAGGAAGGGTATTGTGGCAGTGCTTTCTGTGAGGACCAGTCTAAATAATTCTGACGGTTATCTATGAATGGCTACATAGGCCAGGTATCTAGAGGAAAGATGTAAATTATAATCAAGGCAAGGAGCCAAGGTATTATCTAGCAATTTGGAACGGTGTCAGTTCTGAGAATTTGGAAATGGGTGTCAGTTCTGACACATGTGATACCAGAAATCAGAAATATGGGGAATGAGATGAAATGTGGTTTCAGTAGAGGATTGAAGCAAGTGGCTCAGGCCAAGGAGCATATATCACAATAGGATGACAAAGGTCCACTTTCAAATGATCCACTTCTATGGCCTGGGAGCAGCCCTCACATGGACTCTACTCTCTCTTACTCCAAACAAGAATTTTCATGTGTGTATTAGTGATAGATACTTTAAGACCTAATTTGTCATGACTCAGAGATAGACAGAGAGGATCTAGAGCAAAAAGGGAAATGCCGGTCCTGAGAGATTACAACTTCTTAGGAACTAATTTTTTTTTTCTTCCTACTCCCAACTCTGCTGAAAGACCAACAGTTGGGCCCATGCTGCTGAGGAATTAAGAATTTCTCATAGAAGCAAAAAAAAAAAAAAAAAAGGAAACTCAAAAGCAATTCATTTAATGCATTTTATTGATTATGTGGCTCATATACTTCCTGGATTCAAGATAGCACATGTCCATTCTCCTGACGGCAAGTTCAAATCATTCCTGGTTTCTTTATAGTATCTTTCTCTTCCATAGCAGAGAGTAAAGGAAAGGATGAGTGTGTGTGTGTGTGTGTGTAAGTGTGTAAGGGGAGGAGAAAGAGAGAGAGAAGTGAAGAAGGAAGAAACCTAGGAGAACATTACTTAAGAATTGAAAGAAATTAGAATTTTCAGACAAAGGTGAGATCTGGAGAAAGACAGACAGCCAATGAAATGCAGTCTGTAGAACAGAGGTTCTAGAGATTTCAGTCTAGAGTAAGGAAGAACAACCCTTTGGAAGGTTTTGGATATCTTGTTCTGTTACCAAAGAAGCAGTCCACAAAAGTTCTTATTTTCCGTGAGAAAAAGATTGTGAGAAAACCTCCGAGGAAAGGCGTTTCTAGCTTGTGGATGACTGACAAGGCTAAGAAGAGAAAACGGGCTTTTCAGGCGGAAGGGCAGCTCTGCTGTGAAGGAGCTAAATGTTTTACATGTAGTGTAGGCTTTGAAACCTGCTGCACTCAGCACAGCTTGGGCTCTAGAAGATTCGTGCTACAGAGGAGAAACTGCTTTTACTAGAAAAGAAGGATTGAGAGGAGATTTTGCTGTTTATTCCCTTCAGCAGGGCCGGAGACACTGAAGAGAACCAGAAGAAGAGGACATGGACTCCTTTGGGTGTTGGCAGGCTTGGTCTGCACGGCAGGCTAGAATTATTTTGTGCAAGGCGTCCCTGGCCTTGGGAGCCTGCGTCTCCCCAGCAGCAGAAATCGGTTCTGCTGTCCAGGGTAGAGAGCTTCATTGTGTATTCTCCACTCTTCAGCTGTTGTTCATTTACAGGGACAACAACTTAGATCCTGTCTGTCCAGAAGTCTCTGGGCACTTCAAACCAATTACAACTCTTCACTCCTGTTACAGGTTTAAAAATGTATCTGGGATAATGTCCAGCAGCATCGAGGAAAGACTTTGGTTCTCAAATAAAGCAGTGATGACCTCCTTACCCTCAATTTTCCCAAAATGTCAGGACACCCCTCCACAGGGTGAAGGAGTATATAAATTTAATCTGGTTGTTCATAACAGGGTTGAATGGAGGGACCCATCAATTGTCACTCTGAGCAGTGACAAGCTCACAGCCTGTCAGTAATGGGCAATGAAGCCCAAGCCACCATTACAATCCAGCCGTGTCACCTGGGGAAGAGGAAACGAGGGGGAGAGGAGTCCCCACAGCAGAGCCTTAGTTAGTTAGGATGGTGCTCACAGCCCCTTCCCAGGGGATCATCTCCTTAAATAGTGGGAGAGAGAGGACCCCTCCTGAGCAAGTCATGGCTCCTAATTAACCTTCCGGAGATGTCGGAAACCATTTGAGCTATGATTTGACTTTCTCCCTGTCTCTCTCCATCTCTTCAGACCTCATAACACTTGTTTGCCTACAAGGAGCCTCTTGTGGACTCTTTTTATTCAAAACGTGGTCCACAAGTCAGCAGCCTCAACATCATCTGGAATCTGGTGAGAAATACAGACTCTCAGGTCTCACCCCAGACCTACTGAATCAGAACCTGCATTTTAACAAGATTTTCAGATGATTTTTAACACATATTAATCACCGTTGTCCATAAGTCTCTAAATATCCAGTTTTACTGGAAAAGTCCTATAGATGTTACTGCTACTGCTTAGACAAACAGCAGTAACTTTCTTTTTTAGAATACCAAATATAAACTCTTTCCGCCATTTAGATGAACTGGGCCAGGTAAGAAAAGAACATCAGTTTCCTACACCGCCTAGTTGTCGCTTCCAATGGAAACCAAACACAAATCACATAAAAAGGAAATTCAAGGAACATTCAATTTCTTTTAGGCTTGATACCCAATTTCTTTCAGATTCAGGGTCAGTGCTATTTTCATGGCTCAGCTGAATTGCTTTGTCTGTCTGAGCGTGTGCACGTGTGTGTGCACATGTGTGTGTGTGTGTGTGTGTGTGTGTTGCTTACATAAACTTATGCATTCTAGTTGGCAATTAGGCAATTTCTAGATAAGGCCATGTGTTCCTTTTCTTTGCAGCATCTCTTTCCTTTAATTTCTTGAAAAAAAATTATGGTATCCTTTGCCACATGCATATGCTCTGAGAGAAGGCAGAGTGAATAATGAATTAGGGGAAGTGAGCTAGTGTCTTGTTAAAGTTGTCTTAACCCCTCTGGGCTCATCACCACCAGTTCCTACCTGTTCTTACCAACTCTTCTTCAGGGCAGCCATGCCTAACTCACTCTCTAACTGCCTACTTCAAGGGAGGGTTGGGAAGTGTCAAGACAAGAAGACAGGTGCACTGCTGTATGCCTTTTCTTTATTTGGGAGAAGCTAGAGGAGCTGAAAGCCCCGTAGGCTGGTCTGCGAGGGATGGCGTTGCAGAATGCAGAGGCTCACAAGCCCTGGAGAAAACACAGAAGTGGGAGTTCACCTGGGATTCACCTTTGTTCTCCTTTCCCTTTGTTCTGCCCCACTGATCCCCAATCTATGTAGCGATCCAGATCCCAAGTGTGGAATGGTCACCCCACTTTTTCCTCTAATCACAGTCTACACATTATCAAAGCCTTGTCTGAAATTCATTACATTTGTTCCTTCTAACATAAACTGAGCTCCAGTGACGTGCTTGTTGCTATTCTAGTTGTTCTAAATAAATGATTAATAAGGCAGAGTCCAGACCACTTGTACCTCAGTATAGAATAATAACTTCAGTGTGGGCTTTAGGACCAAAATGGACTGGACTTGAGTTCTGACTTTGACCCTGACTCTGACTTTGAAGCTATAGAGTCAAGTTGCTTAAACTCTTCAGTCCCCATTGTTTCTGGAAGCTAGTCTTCTCTCAAAAATGAGATTGTAAACATCTTAAACATAATGCCCATGACACAGACTTCTCTTATATCTTATTAGCTGCCTAATAAATACTAAACTGAATTGAATCTCGAATACAACTTAAAAATCAATATGATATAGGAAAACCTGAATCCTAATTGTGCTACCAAGTAGCTGAACATTTTTGGATAAATTGTTTAAATTCAGGGGTTTTTTTACACATAAAAAGAATACACTGGAAAATTTCAAAGATGCCAATCTAGAAGCATTAATGTGATTCTTCCCTAGAATTCCAAACTTTTGTGAAATGCTGCACTACTCTTCTATTACAAATGTCATATTCACACCTTACTAAGATTTGCATATATAAATATATATTGTAAATACTTGTATAATATACACATATATAACATATCAAGTCAGTAATGCATATATTTCTTTTCAGTCTTGTTTGCTAGATTGTGGATTCACAATGATCTACTACTACAGTCCTCAAGAGCATCAGGAGTTAAATGTAAATATTTCTGTCTTTGGAGATAGGGTCATATGTTAGGCCACTGGTACCCATACTAAAAATGAGTCATCATTCTTCTCCTAAAGCCACTGGTACCATGTTAAGAGAATTGTGGATGATACTCAATGGGCTCTTTCAATCGCATTGGTAAAATGCCAACTTTCCTGAAATGTGCGATATACCCGTGAAATAGTAGTTATCTATTTTTTTCTACATCCTGACGTTTGGTCAGCAAAGCCCAACATTTTCCCTTTTAGAAATGACCTGACCAGTGGAATCTGTACTGCCCATCCTCATTCCCAAACTCATCCTGGCACCTCGGTTAGCGCAAGCTTCTTTGCAGTGCACTGGAATTGTTTCCCTCGGGCTTCTGATCTCAGGCCCTGAATTGTGAGGGAGAGAAAATGAAAGACATTTTTGAAAGCAGAGCCTGTTTCAGAAACGGGAGTGAAATCATCAGTTTACATCTCCAACTCTTATCTCCTCAACTGTTCCCTGTTTTTTGTCTTGACATATTGGACACTGGGGATGGTTCCTACGGATGATTATGAGATTCACAGAAAGAAGGAACTGTTTCTCAATTCAAATGATATGAGCCTGGTTGGAGGCAAAACTGTTTATTGGCCTCCACGAGTCAGCGACTAATAAAATTAATTTTTAAAGAGGAGTTGCAAGTGAAATACTGTAGTGACTCTGCAGTGTCCTGGCTCACTAGGACATTAAATGAGCCAGACTTAGGTGTATGGAATTTCCCCAAGGGTTGTTCTTGAAGAAATCAGAGTAGCTGATGCAACATTAGGCGCTTCTTAGCAGAAATGCTGCAATATTATGATTTAAGTTGTTTTATTGTTTTTGTATGTATTGTAGCCAGGAAACATGTGGCCAGCCATCTGCAACAAGCCCTGTTATTTACAACATAGCAAATGATAATTCTTGAACGTGAATGCCATCTGAAATTGAGATCGAAAGACAAAATTCATTGCAAGTCTGGTATTGATTTTTAAATAAATAAAGAAAGCCATGGCCATCAGGACCCTGTAAGTCTTAGAAACCATCCTCTAGCCCTCGCAGCTTCTTTGGTCACCAGAAAAATGACAGAGGGCTGAGTAATAGTGACTTCAGTTTGCAGAGATTGTTTCATCCATCATACTGGTGATTCTGGTTTCTCTTTATAATATTATTGATGATCAGATGGGGGTATTATTCCTGATGGATGAAACCAAAAAAGCTCTCATAGAGAATTCTGTGAGCACAGGTAACATAGAAATGATAAGTTAGATAGATAGAAGAGTTTCAAAATCATTAAATTTCCCACAGTTATGTAGGATGCAGTACGTCTAGAAATCTAATGTACAGCATGATGGCGATAGTTAAGAAAACAGCATTGAAGACTGGAAATTTGCTCAAAGTAGATTTCAGGTGCTGTTATTACAAAAAAGGTAGCTATGAAAGAAGATACATTAATTAGCTAAGCTGTAATAATCAGTTCACTCTGTATATGCATATCAAATCATATCGTATGCCTTAAATATATACAATGTTATTTAAAAATAAATAAAAACAAAAAAAATCATTATATTTACAATCCTTTTGGATGAAGTAGAACTGAGCTAGAGCTACTCAGAGATGGACACAGATAAGGCAGCTTCTTTGATAATATTTTTTTTCCTTAGTAGCAATGAGATCACACACAACAACACAAAGAAAAATCTAAAAAAGAAGATATGAAACAATGGTGTTTGACTCTAAGACCAATTGGAGAATTTGGGTATCCAGTCAAGAAGAGTTTGTTCTTGTTGGATACAGTTACCCACATTTACAATTCCTTCAGATACAAATTATTTGAGTGTATTTTATACTTCTTTTGGTGCTGAACTTTAGGCCATAGGTAGAATCCAAACTAATGGAAAAGCAGAGCTCTGGATTTGAGGGGCTCTTTGTCTTTCTCCTTCAACACGCATTTATTCGCTAGCTATTCATTGAGGATGCATCATGTGCCAGGTTTTCTTTCTATGAGAATATTCAGTAGTTAACAACAAAAAGAGACAAGTTGTATTTTTTTCAAAATGTACAGAGAGCTACATTATGGTGAGAAGAGACAAAAATGGGAAAACAAAGAAAAACACAAGGCAAGATCACTTAAACTACACGTAAGTTTCAAGAAGATAATAGTTTATAGAGAATCATGGTGGAGTCAGCAACCTTAGTTTGGATGGTCAAGAAAACTACTGCTTCTAGTAGGATAGAGTAGTTTGCAGCAGACCAGTGATCCATCTGAAGGGGAAGAAATGGCCAGACAGACGACAATAATCGTCAGTATAACGGCATCATGATGATACTGGGACCATTCAGAACAGAGTGGCTAATTTTCCAGAGAGGGGAAAACTGTAGAAAGTGGGCTGATGATCTGCATCTGCTTTTTCTTTGGGAATATTTTCTGAAACTGGGCATGACAAGTAACTGATACTGTCCTAGGCATAAAGCCACCGCTTGGGGGTAGAAAATAAGCAGATACTTTGACGGTTACGTACAGACTAAACTACGTCTGGAGATTTGAGGGGCCTGAGATACTTCACCAGGTTCCGCTTCAAGACATTCAACTCTTGAAGTGCAAGGCTCTATAAGCTGTTTACATTGAAACCCATTGAAAAGAAAGATAGAGTCACAGAGCTGTAGAGACAATGATTCAAGTTCAGCACCCTCTAGAAAAGAGATGCTGGTAGCTCATCAGATGTCTTCTCTAGGGATCGCCAGCCCCAATGATTTACATTCCTCCCACGTGCAAGATACACTCATCCCCCTTTCCAATACCCCCAAAGTCTCATCATGCTATGGCGTCAGGCTCAGGCTTCAGGTCTGAAATCTCATCATCTACATTAGGTCCAGGTGCTAATGAGGCGGCAGCTCCTTATGCAAGGTTCTCCCAAGCTGGACTTAAAACTAAAGAGAAACATTATCTGCCCTCCACCCTCACCCCACATCCAATGGTGAGACAAGACTTAGATAACCACAATAGATACCCCCTACCAAAATGTGGGGAGAAATAGGTAGCACTTTATAGTGTCTGCTTCCCAGCTGGACACTTGGTTTTATTTCTTTGCTTAGGGTCCAGTCTGGCTCTGCGGGAGTGGTTCCATGGTGCTAGGATCTAAATTCTAGTGGTTACAGTGAGTCAAAGGTCATCCTTGATTCAGCGAGAGAGGGGACTGTACAGGGCTTGAATATCAGGGGTGTGGTTCATTGAGGTATCTTTGGAGAATAGCTACCACAGTGATATAAATTATTTTGCATAATACACTCAAAAATATGTCTATTGCTACTTGGAAAAGAGTGAGAGAGAGAGAGGAAAAAAAAACACCATTATTTTTCTGTGTAGGTTTGATACTACACTGGCCTGTAAACTTGAAAATGTTATTGAGGCTCAATTTTAAGAAGTAAAAAGATCTGAGCTTGAGTCCCAATTGTGCTACTTTTAAAAGCATGACCTTGGATAAGTCATTTAGTCCCTTGAGTGTTATCGTCCCAATGAATTAAAAAAGAACACAAACTATATAGAATACATATTTATTGTGAGGATTAAGTAAGCTAATGTATGTTAAATACTCAGATCAATGATGGGCATTGTGTGCATGCTTTACAAGTGATAGCCTAAAAAATATTGCTTACAGGACATAGGCTGTGACAGAAGGATTTTAGGAATGGGCTGAAGTTCCGTGTTCACAAATGCAACTTGGCATGGGTATTTGATATAAGAAATAGGGGCTAAATAACTCAGGTTTTGAGAAATTCACTGTTATTGGACCATTGCTTTCTTGAGCAAGGAGAAAGAGTCCTATCTCTGTGGATTACGGTTGGAATTCTCCTAAAAAGAAAGCAGGTGGCCATTCATTTTCTTAGGACAAGGGCAATCCTATTAGTAGGGGAAAAAGAAGACCTGTGCCAGTTGGAGGCATCCAGGAACTTGGGCAACTGGTAAGCATAACATGGACCTCTGGGCACTGAGAGACTTCAATAAACAGGGTTAAATGCTGTTAAGCAGTTTATCAAGAGTGGACCAGAGGTTTCATAGTATTTATGCACATGACTGTGATTTTAAAGTGTGTGTGTGTGTGTGTGTGTGTGTGTGTGTGTGTACATGCAATTATGGACAACTCTAACAAAATCCCTTGCTTTATTGAACAGAGGAAGGCAGAAAGCAATTTAAACTTTTTTGATCAGAGAGACACAGGAGTACACATACCGGTTAAAATACTATGCTTTAGTATAGTGAACTCTCAGAATTATTTTAGTAACAGAGGGCATAGCTTATCTTCTCTCTTAATTACCCCACACTCACTTATACATTTAAAAGTCGATGATTGTTCCAGAGCCTCCATAGTGCTTTTCAGATGTCATTTCACAATGTATTAGCTTCTAAGAGCCTCTTACTCTCCATGCCTAACTGCTTTATACCTACCGTAGACTATAGTTTGAAAGAAATTAAATATTGTTGGAGGAAATCAGATTTTAAAAGCTTGTTACATGATTTTTAACTAGTCTTTTCTTCCATGAAATAAAGTGTATGGTCTTTACGGTACCATTCTGTGTTTTTCATTCTGTTCAGGTTAACAGCTCCTTTCTGGCTGGTTGTGGTAGCTAGAAGGCTGATCATTGGGTTAATAGGGCATTTGTGTACTTCATGAATAAGGCTTGATTATAAAACAATGTACATGGCAAACGGAACACTTAAGCGTAGTGTTAGGGGCTGTCATACCAGGCTGTCTATTCAAACTATTGATATTCAGTGGATTCCCAGAGCCCTTTTGAGGGGAATACTGCACTTCAGTGTGAGCCAGTGATGCCTGGATCACGGATGTGAGCCCATGTGTTGAACTACCCTTGCTTCTGACCCCTGCACATGTCATCAGAAAAACAGAGATATGAGCTGACACTACATCCAGGGAAACACGCATCCTGACAAAACTTTTGCCAGTGTGGCCTGACCTCCCTTTTCACACCCCTTTTGACACACTGCAGGAACCTGTTAATAGCTTGTATTACAAGAATCCCCAGAGTTGCATCCAAGTTTAGAATCTTCAGAAAAAGAGACAAGATTAAGAAAAAAAAACCCAAAACCAAACATATAGGAAATCCTGAGCAGGATGCAAATATGGCCTGGAGGTGGCTGTTAGGAAGGAGGTGGATAAATGGGGGGGTCTTTAGGAAGCTGTAGAACCAGGGTTGCCGTTCCAGCCAAAATGTGGGAGACGTTTTTTTTTGGTTTGTTTCCATTTTTCACTCCATTTTCCCTCTTCTCATTCCAGTGTCCCTGGCCAACACACTTCTCCCCAGGGTTACAGACTGAGACTCATTTCCCTAGGACTCTGTCCTCAGTTAAACACTCAGGCACAGCACCGTGCCGTGTTACCTAATAACCACTTATGGTGGGATGTCTCCCAACGGCAGTGCCATTTTTACAGGAGCCCCTTCAGGGTGGGTGGCAAAGATTTCAGCATTTAAATGAAGGGCTTTAACAGTTAATTTTCTGGCTAGAGCTCACATAGAAGCCCCCTCCTTATCCCACTATACATAATGACCTCCTTGCTCACTCCCTGCTAGGTGAATAATGGAGTTGATTCTCTAACCTCGAACAACCAGACTAAGGTGAATTATAGTTTAGGGTGAAAGTAGCAGGAGAAGGAGATGGGCATTTGGATTTCATTGGACTTGAGGCCACCAGCTTTGTAGATACGTGTCTTTTATTCTGAATCTATTCAATGAATTACGGCCAATATTCACATGCAAAAAAAAAGTACACCTGAGTTCAGGGAAGAGAGTGCTAGGATTATTTTTCGACACAGTTGGTCTAAATCCCTTCCTCAGCCTCTTGGCTTCTGTAAGCAGATGCTGAACATGCTTTGAGCAAAGGACTGGGGGTTTCCTGCCAAGCAGCTCCGCATCTTCAAACCACAATCACTAAAGATATTTCCCAGAAGGCTTTAGGAGTACAAATCTCTTTAATTAAAATGGGAAAAGCCACAGTGAGTGAGGTGAGAGGGGGTTGCCTGAGAGGAGAAGGGAGGAGGGAAATGAAGGGAAGAAAGGGAAGGAGAAAAAGTAATAAATATTTTACAAGTGTTTTCAAACACTGGCCGTCTAACACCCAGTGGAAAATGCCACTTGATGGATTATATTTTGGGTTGGAAAGTGAGTCTAATTCAATGTAATGAGAGGTGAATGGGACTTCAGGCCCTTATGCAACCACAAGAGACCCCTTACAAAAGAGTCTGCTCTTTCAGTCATTAATTTTTTATGAAGTTTAATAGGCCTGAGCCTAGAGACCTTCTGTGGTGTTGATTAGCTTCGTATTTCTCTCATTAATGTAGAATCTGATTAGCTCTTATAAAAAGCATTTCATCTCAGGCTCTAGCAGGGCAACCACATTGTTCTGATATTAGGAATTGCAAGTTTGATTCACCCGAGGAAAGAACCATCCACAGGGACAAAGGCGCCGGCCTCTTGCTGTTACAGAATGAGAGGACTGGGGAGACCAGCTGTCTCTCACATTTGCTGGCTGCAACAGGAACCCTCAACATTTGGACCGGGGTAACTTTATTGGAGGCCAGCAGGGCTGGTACTCTACAAAGAGAGCAGACTTGAAAAAGTAGGCAACAGCCAATATACCAGTCAGGGTTTGCTCAGACAAGCACAACTGATGAGTGATATAGAATAAGGGAGCTATTATAGGGATTAGTTTTTATGCTATCAGAGGAGTTGGCAGAGAAGTCTGCTGTCCTCATCTGCTGTTGGGCCTGAAGTTGCTACAGGTCAGTCAGACGTGGAGTCAGTAAGGAAAGCTGGACATGGATGAGGCCAGTGACAAACTGGAACCCACCAGGGCAAGTTGGAACCCATAAGGACAAACTGGAGTCCCTCTCTTGTTTCTCACTACCTCCAACCTTGATCATGGCTCACCAAGAGGAGACGCCTGTGTCCTTTGCCATAGATTTGTGTACACACATGGCTCAAGACTTAGAGAAACTAAAAATGCAGATCTGGCTAATGCCTCAGGAGCTGCAGGTCCAGGGGTTTCCCACACCACCAGGGTGAGCCGGCTGATCAGCACCAACATGCAAGACCTGCCACAGTGCCTGATATCCTGCGTTGACCTTCAAGACTAAAAATGGCCACTCTTTCAGGTCTGCCTTCCAAATCTCATGATTCGCCATGATTAACACTAACCAGGAACCATGGAGGAAAGGGAATTCTGGGAAATGGTGTTCCAGGGTAGCTAATATGACACAGTCAGTACAAAGCCTCTACAGCCAGTCCTAAGGAACATATTGGGTTGTCAGAAAAGTCATGACGTATTTTTTTCTATGTTTTTCATTGCAAAAATGCATCATGGCTTTTCCGACAACCCAGTGTAGTAAATAGAATAACTTAAAACTTGAAACCAGTGGTGAGCGCTATTGTGCAGAGGGCAGATAAGAGATGGCACTTTATAAACAAAACTCAAGTCATGAGAAATTCTGAGAGGATAGGGGCTGAAAGGATTTTGCTGCAATAAAGGTTACAAGGTATCCATGACAATCCATACCCAGAAAACTTTAACAAAATAATAATAATAATAATAATAATAATAATAATAATAATAATAATTTCTATAAAAATCCTGCAAAATTTGCCTAGCCCATTTGTTCTTCCACTTCCCTTGATGACATTTCACACATTGTTCTCCACATCTGCTGCTCTTCCTTACTCTCAGCTGAAGACTGCGTCTTATTTCACTGAGGAAATGGAAGCATTTCAAATGTCCCAGCCTCTCACCCTGACAGCCAGTGTCCTACGTACATCTACACCCATGTGTCTGCCTTTTCTTCTGTTTGCATATTCACCCTCATTGCTAAACCCTTTCTCTTGATTCTCTTTCTCTTGGATACTGAAAAACAAGACTCTAGCAGTTCTTCCTGCATCATTAGTTTTTCTTTCTCTACTTGATCATTGTCCTAAGCTTACTAACAGGCTATTACTTATCTCCTCTTAATAAAATAAAATTTTACTTGCCATACAATATATCTGTTGAAGACCCCAGGCCACCTGACTGACAGTATCCCACAGCCTGGATTCTGTTGACAGCATATTCATAGTGCAGTTCAACATTTTCTTTTTTCCTTCACTTTTCCTGCAAACTGATAATTAGATCTAGTGGCTTGATGAGATTCAGGCCCAATTTTTTTTGTTATGTATTCTTTCATTAGGAAGCCCATAATGTCGATTTGTCTATTTTTTGGTGACTCTGAAAGCTATTGATGTTTGAAGTCCAGATGCATGAATTCATTAGGACAGCGATGGAGGAGAAATTTCTAGACTAGAAGAAATTTTAAAAACGTACTTTTTAAAAAATGGGCAAGACTAACTACAGTGTCTAGAACTGCACAGTTGTCTGCATTGGAAACCCCCGCCTGACCTCCTCCTGTGAATCTCGTTTATGCTCACGTTACTGCCACACTCGCAACACCCCTGACACCAGATGTGTGGCAGTTTTCCCCACACCAAGAAATTCTCTACAACGCTAACTGGGTGTCCTACAGTTTAACTCAGTTCTGACACTACCTCCCTGGGGACACCATCAGATCCCACAGATTAAGCTCAGTCCGACCCCACTTCAGATGCGAATCACAAATCCAGATTCTTACCTGTGCTTCTAACCAATCAGTGATAAATCTGAGGTTCCCATGACCCCCTCCTTGGGTTCAGTTAATTTCCTGGAGTGGCTCGCAGGACTTAGGGAAACACATTTGCCAGTTTATTAAATGATACAGTAAAGGATACAAATGAACAGTGAGATGAAGAGATTACATGAAGAGTGAGGTCTGGTAAGGTCCGAAGTACAAGAGCTTCTGCCCCCTTAGCGTTGGGGTGCATCACCCTCCCCATATGTGTCCTGGAAGCTCTTCAATCCTTATATTACTGGCATTTTTATGGAGGTTTTCTCACATAAGCGTGCTCAATTATTAACTCTATCTTCAGCCTCTCTCCTCTCTCTGGAGAATGGGGAGGGAGGCTTGAAAATCCCAAGCTTCTAATCAGGGCTTGGTCTTTCTGGTGACCAGCTCCCAACTAGAGCCATCCAGGAGTCACTCAGAATCACCTCATTAAAACAAAAGATGCTCCTAAGTGCTCCCGTTACTTAGGGACCTTCAAGAGTTTCAGGAGCTCTGTGCCAGGAACTGAGGGCAGAGACCAATATGTATATTTTCTATTATCTCACAGACTGATAAAAACATAAAGAGACATAAGGAAGTGATTATTACAAATATCAGGATGCTGGGCATTGGATAGTGACTGAAATAGGGATGTGACATGTGGAGAGGCTTCTGGGGATGGCTGGAAAAGTTGTATTTCTTGCTCTGGGTTGTGGTTAAAAAGGTGTTCATCACTTTATAACAAGTCATTAAGGCATACATTTATTTGTGTGGGGTTTCTTTATCTATCATTTATTTTACAATAAAAATGTTTCTGTTCTTTCTATCTCGACTTCCTCAATGCCCATTCTCTATTATTCTAACTCACATCAAGCTTTTGACCCCACCCCTTCACTGGAACTGTCTCTGTCAGTCATCCATTGCCTCATGGCCAAGTCTCAGGCTTCGTCTTACCTGCCCAGCTTTGGCACAATTGCCACTCCCTCTTGCTTAGCACACTTGACTCACTGGGCTATTGTAACACTCTACTCATTGAGTTTCTTAGTCTCTTTTTCTGATTTCTTTTCTTCCCTATAACCCTAGTATGTGGTTCAATGCCTGATGCATAAAGGGAATTCAAATTCCTATTATGAATGGGAATTTACAACAAATACATCCTGCTCACCCAAAATTTCTGTCTTTTTTTTCTCCTTGTAACTGGAACCTTCTTTGAGCAACAGATACAGAAAATAGATTTTATCTCAGATTTCCAAACACTGAAGGAAAAATAGGTTTTAGTCCCTTATATCGATGTTTCTGCTAATATTTGGGATTCTCTAATTGTTTGGCCTGTGATCTCTCAGTTCACTCTCTCTACAAGGTAAGCACACATTTAATGAATATGGTACACATGTGCATTATGTGAAATGTGTCCAAAAAAGATAAATTGGACATTATGATCAGATGGTAAGTTTTTTCAAGAAGTCATGCTATATTATTAGCTAACTTTAATTGCTAGTTATCTTTATTGTTATATGACTTGTCTTTCCAATATGAACATAAACTACTTACATTTTAATGCATTACTTGACATCCTTTTACCAAGCCCATAATAGTTTTTGTACATAATGGACTTTGAATCGATATAAACATATATTCATTGACTAGGATGCTGAATTCTGTGTGAGGACTGGAAAGATGTAACCATGTGTCCAGCAAATGAAAGGCATATACAGAAGGAATTAAGTATACTGCCTCATTTTGCTACAACTACTCAACTCAATAACAATGCACCTATATTTCAAGTCTTGTGGAGATGTTTTTATCTCTCCTTGTTTATGCTTAGGTTTACTCTTTTTTTTAAATTAAAGTTTATTGGGGTGACAATTATTAGCAAAGTTACATACATTTCAGGTGTACAATTTTGTAATGCATCATCTATTGTATGTATCACATTGTGTGTTCACCACCCAGAGTCAGTTCTCCTTCCATCACCATATATTTGATTCCCTTTACCCTCATCTACCACCCTCCTCCCCCTTACACTCTGGTAACCACTAAACTATTGTGTGTGTCTATGAGTTTTGTTTCTTCATTTGTTTTTCTTGTTCTTTTGTTGTTTTCATAGCAGTGAAATCATATGGTTCTTGACTTTCTGACTGATTTTGTTTAGCATTATAATCTCAAGATCCATCTATGTTGTTGCAAATGGCACTGTTTCATCTTTTCTGATGGCAGAATAGTATAGTATTGTGTATATATACTCTTTAATCTGTCTCCCCTTGTCCTGTTTTCAGTACAGATGGAGAAATTTTAACTAGAAGACTACCCATCCCTCTCCTGATAGTGATCCAAGGCCCTATCTATATATAATCCATGGTTAACAGGGGAAGCTGAGAACCTGAGAATAGGGAGTTACGATGCCAGCCCACTTTGAAACTTAATTTCAAATGTAATAACACTTATTCTTGATTGCCTTGTTAAACTATATATTTAATAGGCTGAAAAAATTTGGAAAGTGATAACCACCTCCAACTATTTGAAGCAAAACCTTGCATATACATGGCTTCAAGAAGAGGAAAATACAAGGTTTCCCTGTTCGTTTTTTATTCTTTAGCTCTAAGGAAAAGAAGGGGCCTAGGTTCTGAGTTAGGCTCCTGATGCATGGCTATTTAATCTATTCCTGATTCTGCATTTACTTTGCTCTGTCTGGAAAGGATGCAGAATTTGCCATAATGAATGACCCAAGCAATTTCAGCTAATGGCCAGAATTGAAACCTTTGATAATCCCAGGTGAATAATGTTGTCTCAACAGACTGAAGGAGTCTTTTACCTGTCTGACACAATGATAGATGTAATTAGTTAACAGGGATAGTCAGAGGTTTTAGTGGAGGCATTAGCGGAGATTGCTCAGGTCATTCTTAATTATGCAAATTCTCAGTCTTCTTCAGACAGAATACAAAAAAATAAAAAGAGTAAACACAGCTGGATAAAAAGATTTCAGGGAAACCACAAAGCTAGGAAACTCATCAGAGCAGTGATTATGCATCCCTCAAGCTAGGTAGGAGGAGAGGAAATAGACATAGACAAAGGCTGTAACTGTGGGCAGTCCCCACTTTTAGCCACGCCAAAACAGCTGAGATGCCTGCTAGACATGCTTGTCCTAAGACCTGTCATCTTGAGTAGACATGACTGAAGAGAAGAATATCGTTGCCATTCTACGCCCTTGCTAAGCAGCAGGCTTGCTCTCTGAGGAGGCAGACAAGTAAGTGACTTCAAGCATTCAAAAGGAGGAGACAGAATGCTGAGCTGGGCTCCATAGGGTTCCATAAGGTTGAATGAGAAAAGGAAGATGAAGGATACAGAAAAAAAGAGGGTTCTCCTTCAGCTCTAAATTTGCAGTCACCTTTGAATCAGCTGTCCTTTGCCCTTCTCCAACATTCCACTTTGAGACCCTACATGCCTCCACTCTGCCTCCTAGCAAACAGTCACAGCCAGTGTCAGATCTCAGACAAGGTGCATAATTCAACCTGACATAAAAAACAAAGAACTCTTTGCATCAGACATGTTTATTTTTCTTGTATGGCTTTGACACATCAGTGTTTGTCACCCGTGGTTGAGTGAAATCTTGGCATGAAATCAATTTGATGTCCAATGTCAAGCAGCCTTCTTTAGCATCTCTGGGTAAAGCAAGAGGGGTCTGGCATTCTTGAAGAGAGGCAAATAAGTGACCTGGGGTCAATCACTCAGGATGACAAGGATCCAGCTGGTCCCCCAAAAGCAGTCAGGAGAAGTGAAAATGTAGGCAGGGACTCTTGCTGGTTGGCTGGCAAAACTTCAGAAGACAGCCCTGAGAATCCCTGATTATCTTCCCACCTTGGCACACAGGGGTGGCTAATTCTACAGCATGACTTTTCACCCTCGCTGTTTTGGTTTTCTTTCTTTCTTTTCATTTCTTTTTTTTCCCCTGTAGCTTAAAGGTGGCAAACCAATGAAATAGTTTACATTTTAAGGAACTCACAACCAAGAATTTGCACAGCATGAATGTAGAAATAAGTCTCAAAGGCAGAAGTGTAGCATGTGTGATAGATCACTGTGGGCATATTAGGGAGTGTGAGAGTGGAAAGAGCATTCGTATGAAAGTTATACTGCCCTGAGTTTAAATCCTGTCTCTATCTCTGTTTGTTAGCTCTGCTGCCTTGCAGAAGTCACTTAAATCTTTTGAGACTAAGCTTCCTCATCTGTAAAATGGAGATTATAGTGCTTATTTGAGGATTAAATGAGTTAGAGTTTACTACACACAAATCTTAAGGCATATTTTTTATGGCAAGAAAAAGTTTTGAAGTTACATGAGAGAAAAGACAAATGCTTCATATCACTTATTGGATTTTTAAGAGATAGAATACATAGTTTATATTGAAATATATAATTTCATACATATATATTTATATATAAATATAGTCAATATATTTTATATTGAAACCAGTGTATAAATTATTATATTCCTTTGTATCAAAGTCAATTTTTGAGTTCCACTTTTCCAATAAGTCTTAAGTAGAGGCTAATCTATTTAAGAGTTTGTCTACATAGATAACAAAACAGAAATCATCCAAAAAAGGGGAGGGCAATTTAGAAGGGTTACCCCATATTCACAAGCATCTGCTTCCCAAGCAGGCATCCTTATGGGAAAATTATCCTAATGGGACTCCAAGGATTTACTTACAAACCCTTATACGGTGGTTACTATGTATCAGGCCTCTGCTCACAGTGCTTTGCAAATATTAAGTCATTTGACCATCATAACACACACCTAAACTGTAGGTAGGTGGGTATTATCATTCTCATTTTGCAATTGCAAGAACTGAGGAGTTAATAGGTTAAGTAAATTGAAAAGATCACACAACAAGTAAGTGGCAGAGCCAAGTTTAATACACAAGAGGTCTAGCTCTGGATTCCAAAATTTTAACCAGTGGGTTGTGCTGTTTTCTTCATATCAGTACTTCTCTGTGATACAGGATTTCCTTCTTAGTCTATAAGAATCTAAATGTGCTATGTTTCTATGATTCTTTGCTAGGTATTGCTCTATACATGAGCCACTGAAGTTAACATATCATATTAGAAGTTTACTTCCCTAAGATTCACAGAAAAGCATTACTTATATTTCTATACTGTACATATTAGGAGGTCATGAGTTACTTAACAGTAATGTTAAGAGTGGGGCAATGCTAGTTCAAAGAAATTTCAGAAGGTAAGATTCTAGATCCTATTGTTTTCTCAGCATCCATTCCAAGGGTTCTCCAGTTAGGTTTAGGCCAGTCTAGGAACTACTAGTTTACTAGAAATGCCAGTCTGTCATTAATCCCAAGGTGGCTCATCCACTCCATTTAAAAAATTTTAATAATAGCTTTATTGAGACATGATTCACATACTCTGTTAAAATATACAATTCAGAGGTTTTTGTATATTCACCAGGTTATGTGACCATCGCGACTATCTAATTTCAGGATATTTACATTATTTCAAAAGAAACCCATCAGCTATATCCCCTATTCCTCAGTCTTCCTGGACTGTGACAGCTACTAATCAGCTTTCTGTCTCTATGGATTTGCCTATTCCGGACATTTTGTATAAGTGGGATCATACAGTATGTGGCCTTTTGTGACTGACTCCTTTTCCTTAGTAAAATGTTTTCAAGGTTCTTCCATGTTGTAGCATATATCAGTATTTCATTTCTTTTTAAGGTGGAATAATATTTTGTTGTATGTGTATAACTCCTTTTGTTTATCCACTCATCAACTGATGGATATTTGGGTGTTCATTCCTCTTCTAGTTTTTTGGGAAGCATTTGTGATGGATTGGTGTTAATTCTTCAAACATTTGATAGAACTCACCAGTAAAGCCAGGCTCATGTATTCTTTAGATCACTGATCCACAAGTGGATCAGCAGCATTTGCCATCACCTAGGAGATTGTTAGAAATGCAAATTCTTAAGCCTCACTCCAAATCTATTGAATGAGCATCTCAGAGAGTGGGTCAGGCTGGGTTTTAACAGGCTCTACAGGAGACTGTAATGCATACTAAAGTTGGAGAAACACTACTTTATTTATTTTATTTTATTTTATTTTTTAGCTGAGCCATCCTGCTACCTGTTGGCAGCTAAGCGGCTGCTCAGCTCGGGCTGGACTCGAACTGCTGTTGCTCAGAGCTCAAACTCCTGAGCGAGCTCTTAACCAACTGAGCCACTCGGCCGGCCCCGAGAAACACTACTTTAGACAACTTTAGATGTTCTTCTTTCTATCAAATTCTTTGTCAAGTCTCTCTTTGATCTCTTTAGCTTTCAAGTGTTTGAAAACAACTATACTAACACTCCCCAATATTGTCTTTTTGATAAACATTACTCATTTCTTTGGGCAAAGCATAGGGAGTGATAGTATGACATAGAACAGGACAGAAATCTTTGTTTTGTTCAATGATGGATCTCAAACTTGTAGAATAGCACTTGGCACATAACATGTGCTCAATAAATATTTATTGAGTGAGCTAATGAATATCATTGGCAAATTCAGTTACTATGGTTCACCGAATTAGTTAACACTTCTGGTTGAGAATAGCAAGAACTCACTAAACTAACTTAAACAAAAGCATGACATTTATCATATGGATACACAAATGTCTAAAGGAATCAAGGGACTTTATTCAGAGAATGATGCACTGAGTAGAAACTGCAAAATTTCTCTCTCTGCCTCTCATGTCTTCCTTTTTCCTGCAGTTGTGTGTCTTTCTTCTCTAGTTCCCACAGAGTTAATCAGTTTTTACATCTTCAGAACATAGTAATGTTCTCAATAATATCAAGAGTGCCTAATATTGCAACTCATTATTTAAGAGTTAAATCAGATTAACTAGACTAGCTTTGTCTCAATTCCAAATTGCCAAAGGTAAGGACTCTGGTTGCATAGCTTAGATTAATATCCTCCCCCAAATTCTCTTTGGATTTAGTCAAGGGTTTGAACATGGCTCCCCCACCATTGTAACTATGTGAATAAGGGACCATGGCATTTAATTGGAAGGTGTTAAATAAAAAATGGGAAGGTATTGAACAAGACAGAATGATAGATGTCTCATATCTTTGTTCATCAATCAATAACCTGACTAATCAAACATTTTTGAGAAACCTCCTCTGCTCAAAAGTCTGTGCTATATGTTGCAGGTAATGCAAAGAAAAATGATGTAAATTTTACTCTAAGGAGAGATGGAGTTAAAAGGTCAAGACCTGGGCACCAAAACAAGTTAATGTACAATCTAAGTAATGCATGTCAAGTGTCAGTAATCGAGATGAACAATCACATGACCTGTATCATCACTAAAAGCAACATCCACAAGACATTCGTTATTACATACCCCTAGGGAAGTCATAGGGAAAGACCTTCTCTGTTCTATCACAAGGTGCCCACTCCCTTTGGAAGAAACTTTGGCATACTTTTATTTCAGGTCTTGGTATCAGCAACACTATGCAGCTTCTGGGGAATGAATGTTTATATTTTATGAAAGTTATGATTCTTAATTGGGAACTACATTTTTAAAACACTTTTGGTGACTCTGCAGGACCTCCTGATTTGTATTATGCATACTAACTCTGTTCCTGATTTGATTTGATTTTCCTATTCTGGTTTGTTACTTCACTGAATTCTGCAGTTATTAATGTTCTCACACTATAGTACCAGTGTATATATTTCCATATATTATATAATGTATTTCCATAAGTTTTCTCAAGTCCTTTCTTAAAACATGATATAACCAACCAGAAAAAACTAAACTCTTGTCTTATGGCGTTCATAAGGGAAAATTCACTGTAGGAAGGCAAGGTCAGAAGAGAACTTCTAATGATATTTTGTCTTGGTCCCCTCTGGATCTTTACCATTTATATATGGGCAGTGTTGGGAATGATAAATTAATTAGATTAAGTTACTGGGAAACACTTTGCTAACATAATTTGATTTTCCTACTGAAAACACCCCTGTGCTATTCAATGTACTCGTAAATGCTACTTAATAATCTGGGTGGTTGCCCAAATATTGAATTTCTTTTGGTGGCATAGACATTACAGTAGTTTTAGAGGGCAACCATTCAGCAAAAATGTTTAAGAAGGTTGCCTAGGGAATAATAGAATTTGAAAACTGTGAGGAATGCTTTTTTTTTGTCTTGGCATTTTCTATAGAGAGTTAGCTCAGGTGTCCAGAGCGTCTGTGTCTGGTTAGCTCAGTTAATTAGAGTACAGTACTGATGGCACCAAGGTCATGGGCTTAATCCCCTAGTGGACTCCTTGACTTTGTTTCTGTGTCTTGCCTAAAGACTGTGCTTCTAGACACCTGCCTCACACATGTGGGCTGTGAGGTCTACAGGAGACATCGGAGATATTCTGTAAGGGCGAGTGCTTAGTAGCATCTCTGGGCCAAAGATTTCTAAAGAATATCCTTTTGGAATGTGCAGGATGCCAGAGTTATCACTTATTAACCTTTTGTTGGCCAGTTCATCTCCCTCCCTCTCTCTCCCTCTCCCTGTCTCTCCCTCCCTCTCTCTCTCTCTCTCTCTCTCTCTCTCTCTCTCTCTCTCTCTCTGTCTCCAGTCCCACCGAGAAGAAGTAACTCAAAGCACAGACTGACTTTGTGATGGGTCATTTAAACCAACTTGCCTTCTTTGCATGCAGAGAGGACAACACTTTTATTACAGTGAGATACCCAGAATGTGGCTGGTTCTTTAGTTAGATACATGAACTCTGGGATCATCAATCAATTCTCATTTGATTCCACAAAGCCCCTTTACTGAAAAACAGTCAGGCCTCTCCAACAAATATGACTCATGGGACACTTCTGATTAATACCAATCAGGTTAATGGCTTAGCTATAGTTAATGGGGCCTGCTCTGTGGTTGCAACAACAAGAATTAATAACAGATCCCCCACTAGTTTTTGCAAATCAGAGGAAAGATGCTAAGCATCTGACAAGCTCTAATCTTTATGATTTAATGGAATCATGTTAGAGCACGGAGACGATGGAGATTGGGAAACTGAAAAAATTCTCTGTCACATCCCTGGCTTTAAAGATCTGAGCTCTTTCTAATACTCTGTCAACATCTCACTGTCACCGGGGCTTTACAGGACAGGACAGCCCTGGTGACAAACCATCCAGAAAAGAGATACAAGAGCAAGTGGTTCATTAGTGCAAATAACACACGAAGCTTAATCTCTATGGAGGGGTACAAAAAATTTAACAGGCATGTTATCATAATGAGCTGAAAAAGTGTGTCTTAAAGGCATGGGAATGATTCATTTTATCTTTGCTGGTGACCTTTACCAATTCAATGTCACAGACATTCCAAGTGCTGAAGTATTTAGCATTGGGCAGTTCCTGGGAGAAGGTGTCAGGGCTTTCTGTAGCCAACTGCAAAGTGCACCAAACCACCAAGCATCAGGCATTAGCATAACTTGAAGTGGGCTCCCAGAATCCCTGAAATACTTAGCATTGGCAGTTGGTCATGAATCAAGCAGGTCTGTGGCAGGGACGGTCAGGATTGGGGTGGTAAGTGCTAGTGGGAGGAGGAGGAAGCCCTACAGGAAAAGGAGCCAATTCTAAGCTAGGGTATGGTGTGTGAGGGCGAGCGAGAATGGGGTTGAGTGGAAATGGGGAGCAGCCTGGTTAGGTCCAGCTTTATTTTAGCTGCCGCCATGATCTACATTCCAGGAAGTCCCACGGTAAGCATGGCCAGGATGTAGGGAAACTTTAAGTCAAATGCATGGTGACATTGTGGCTTGGTTTGGAGAAAAATCTCAACCCCCAGCTGAGAGAGAAAAAAGTGAAGACCAGTCTACCAGGGGAGGAGATGAGCAAGAACTCAGCAGGATATAAGATGGCTGGCCAAAGAATTTGGGATTCTTATAAGAAACTAAAGTACTGAAATTTCTTTATACAGAAGAAGCCAACACAACTGGAACTGGGGGAACACCGGCAGAGAGAGCCGTTTCCAGAACAGATACAGCCCTCTGACTGCAGGGTCTATGACAATAGTATTCACGGTGGACTTGACCCAGAGTTCCCAAGGAGGTCTCTGCCTTGGTTAGTGGTGGTGTGGTCAGGACCCATGAGGACAGAAACCACGAGTGAAGAACCTTGACACAGGACTTAAAAAGGCAGTGCTGGATGGCATTTGTCAAAGCTGCCTCACATGCTCTTTGTGTTTGATTTATTTCCCTAAATGTAGGTGTTTAGTCCTTTAATTTAAATATCACTTTAACTTATTTTAGTACGTACCCCACAGTAATTAACATCACTGTGACAGTAAAGTGCGTGCTCAATTAACTCTCTATGTTGTCTTTAAAATCTTACTTTAATTCTGCACTATTTTTTTTTTTTGTCAGTCTCTGGAAATGATAGGCTTAGAGGTAAATGGTTGTTGATGTGTCTCAACAGGCCATTAAAAAAAAAAAGATTTTGAAGGACTGGCTCTGTGCAAGGAATCTGCTTATAAAGGATGCAGAAGGCTCAGGATCAGCAGCAGGTTTACAGGTCGCTTTTTACCACCACTTCAGCAGGAATTGCCTCTTGGCCGACTTCTCAGATGGCAACTGACAGACACAATCTGGACGGCCATCCTTAAGACACAGGCTGATCCACTATGTCCGAATGAAACCTAGTCAGTGCCCTCGATAGGCAGTTATCAGTGGATGTCTGTTTGGCTAGACTTGGGTACGTCAAATATGTCCCTATACTTCCCATTCTCCACAGTCCAGTGACATAACAGCAATAGCTTTGGTAAATCTGCTAGTGCCAGAGAGAGAATGTGTAGGTTAAAGTCATCTTCTGTTACCTCCCCTAGCACACAGAAATCCATGTCTCTACTAACAACAGATCAAACCTGTGCTGCCCAATAGTGCTGCCAGTAGCTACATGTAGCTATTTGCATTTAAATTAAATAAAATTAAGAATTCAGTTCTTCCATGACACTAGCTACATTTCAAGTGCTCAACAGCCATAAGTGCCTCTAGTTTCTATCTCGGTCCAAACTAGTCTTTTTTCCTTTAAGCACATAAGCTCTTTCTGTTACTTCAGGGGACTTGCAAAAATTGGGTGGGCTGGAGATTTCACCTGTATATAGAGGAAATGATCCTCCACAGCGTTATCCTGAACCTGGCCCTCCATGTCTGTGCTTTATGAGGGTGAAACTGGGAGCATTTATACAGTTTTGAAGGGAGTTCACAGGCCTAGGTTCTGCCAGCCCGTGGAGTGCTGTGGCGGTGATACTGGGAGAAAAAAAGGAAAGACGAGACCAACCCTTACCTGCTATGAAATACAGTGTGCTGATTTTGTAAAATGCTTCCTGTGTTACTTTGTTGCCTGGGACATGGCAGGCTCATCCAGGACAAGGGGTTAGGGCCTGGTATGAGATTGAAATTCATTCTAACACAGGATGCTACCTTCTTTCTCTGTAAATTAGGGCAGGCGATATTGCCATAGCAGGTTCTTTGATGGAATTAGGTTTCTCAGTTTCTGGTTATGAGACATCCCCACAATGTGACAATCAAGATTTCTTCATGTCAGAGGTATTTCTGCCATCCCACTTAGATTTGTAGGTGGTTTAGTAATTTTCAAAATCTTTCATATGTGTTTCATATGATTCTTGCTAATATCATATGAGTTGATATCATCATTCCCTTTTTTCCAGGTGGGCAAAACAAGGCACAGGGTGGTTAAAAGAACAATGCAAAATCACAAAGCAAATCAATCCAGCCTTCTGATTGCTCAGTCTTTAATCATTTTTTTTGCCAAGAACAATAAGAAAATTAAAAAAAAAACGTATAAACTGAAAACCCTGACCCTCTATGTCCATCACTTTTGTCCTGCTTCCTTCTTTCCTATATCTTGTTCTTCGTTTGGAAATCTCTACCTTCCAAACCATGGGAGTTACTGATCAAGAATTGAGGGTCTTGTGGTAAGAATGCACTTCAGAGTCACCAGTGTCAGGAAATGGAACGTATCAGGCATGGAAACCAATGTCCTGCCCCAAACCATGAAGAATTTGGACACCATCCTTCACAACACTGTTAGATAAATGAAACAAACCAATCAATCAACTCACTGATTCATCTACAGAGAGGCAGACCAGTGGTTTAACTGACGTACCCCCACAACATGTAAAGGCCATTGTGGCATCAGTTTTAAACTGCTCAGGTTAAGAAAAGAATAAAGGAGCAACATCATCTTATAAATCATAAAAACAACATACATGTTTTATAATAAACCATCTAGTAAGTGCGGTCTTCTCTTCCACAGCTAGGTAAACTAAGGCCCACTTGGGGACTGGAACCTGGCCTTCTTATCCCTAATCATTAACTCACTAAGACAGCAGATGAAAGCACATAAGAAATTTAAGTGCAACCACAATGATTAAGGTATAAACCAGAATTAGTAAAAACTATTAATATCACTTGATATTTTGCATAAAATATATATTCATCTGGCAAATACATAATGAATTCTTACTATGTGTCATATACCCTCTGCATGGTTGCCTTACTGATTCACAAAGATAAAGCTGTGTGGAAAATCTAAGCCAAGAAATAAGACTTCCTCCATCCTCAACCTGAATTATCCAGATGATTGCTTTAATACCCCACTTCATGGCACCTTGCTGGTCAAGCTTTAATTATTTTTCATGGCCACGGATATAAGAAAATGCAAACCAAAGCTAAATCCTCCCTGGATGTGTCCCAAGAGGGAAATGCCCACACACTGGAAGGAATGAAGGCTCATCCTGCATCAAAAAATTCGCCTTCAGAGGAGCAGGACTGGAGAGAATCCCATTTACAACCTTTTCCAGGGCAGCATTAGATCCATTAATTACCTAATCCTCTGTGCCTTATTAGCCCTCTTAGAACCCTTTAGATGCCTTAATTCCCTTATCCTAAAGGCCTCAGAATTGGGGCTCCTAGTCCTTTGGTCCCAATTAGGTCTACGTGTGGCATATTGTGCTGCGAATCTCTGCAGCGTATTTACACTAATTATGAACATTAATTATAGGGGAGCCCTGGGAGCTTAATGCCCATTTCAAAGTAATGGATGGAACTAAGCACAGTTTACAAACTTAGAAGCGCAGCAAGGCAAGCTCAGACTAAATGGAATCAGGTAGGAGAAAGGGAAACAGACACACAAACAATCAGA
>NW_017731814.1:1310727-1312438 GCF_001890085.2 Hipposideros armiger | reverse complement strand
TCCGAACCTGGGCCCTGCTGCTGAGCTGGCGTCGCAAACCAACTCTTCATCAACACGCCACTCAGCCGGCCCCTGCTCTTCTTTTCTTTTGCACAATCAGGTTTTCTTTCTTTACTAATATTCTCATTAGCATATAAATATACTATAAAATCTCTCAATATGAAAAATAGTTTTGTAACCTCCTGTGCCCTTCTAGATACTGCCCTTGTTTTCCTGCTTCTCATTATAAAAACAAAACAAAATCAATCAAACAAACAGGTAAAAGCTAACACAGCCTTAGAGGAGTTGTCTTTACTTTCTCACTTCCCATTCCTTCTTACTGCCATTTCAGTCAGGTCATTTTCTCTACCATGCCTAAGGAATGATATTTGTTAAAGTCACCAAAGATTACCATGTTTCCAATGCGTGGTATGTGCTGTTGAGTCAGTTTCAACTCCCAGCGACCCTATGAATGAGTGATGTCCAGTGTCCTGTCCACAACAGCCCTGCTCAGCCCCCGTAGACTCATGTCTACAGCTTCTTTTATGGAATCAATCCATCTCATATTTGGTCTCCCTCCTTTTTTGCTTCCTTCTATTTTTCCCAGCATTATTATCTTTTCCAAAAAGTCCTGCCTTCTCATGTGTCCAACATAGGACAACTTCAGTTTAATCTTTTTATGCCTTCAGTGATGTTTCAGGCTTAATTTGCTCCAGGATGCACTTGTTCATCATTCTGATCGTCCAGCGTATCTGTAGAGCTTTCCTTCACTACCATATTTCAAATGAATCAAGTTTGTTCCTATCAGCTTTCGTCACTGTCCAACTTCTCATCCACATAATAACTGGGAATACGAGGGTGTGGGTGATTTTAGCCTTGGTCTCTGATGACACATCTTTGCTCATGATGAGCTTTCCTAATTCTTCCATTGCTACCCTCTGAGTCTCAGCCTTCTCTTGATCATTTTGGCTGCAGTCTCCATTTGACTTGATGACTGAACCAAGGTAAGCAAAATCTTACACAGTTTCGATGTCTTCATTGTCTATGTTAAAGTTGTGTATTTCTTCTGTAGTCATGGTATTTGTCTTCTTGGTGTTCAAATGCAGTCCTGCTTTGGCACTTTCTTCTTTCACTTTCATCAGAAATCATTTCAAGTCATTGCCACTTTCTGACAGTAAGATGGTGTCATCTGCATATCTTGTGTTATTAATATTTATTCCACCAATTTTCATTCTTCCATCCTATGAGTCTAGCCCAGTTTTTCATATGATACCTTCTGCGTACAGATGAAACAAATGGAATTAAAATGCACTGTTGTTTGACACTTTTGTCTGTAGGAATCCATTCTGTCTCCATATTCTGTCCTGACAGTGGTTTCCTATCCATAATACAGGTAAACAGGTTATGCATCAGGAAAATGAAATGTTGAGAAACACACATTTCTGTCAAAGCATACCATGGCTTTCCATGATCCATTCAGTCAAATGCTTTTACTGTAGTCTATAAAATGTAGATTAACCTTCTAAAATTCTTTGGAGTACTACAGGATCGAATGAATGCTTGCAATTAGGTATTGAGCACCTCTTCTTTTTTTTTTTAAAGATTTTTATTGGGGAATTCGGGGGATGGGAACAGTGCTGGGGAATTGGGGGAAGGGGAACAGACAAGTTTCTGTCCTTTTGTTCTTCAATCTAGTTGTGGAGGACGTTGCTTCACTGGCCCAAGTTGGCAC
>NW_017731814.1:1309312-1310203 GCF_001890085.2 Hipposideros armiger | reverse complement strand
CCTTTGTTGTAGCACCTTGACCATCACTTTACTTGTGTTGGAATGTAGAGCAATGGTTCCATGGTTACTGTACTCCTTAGCATTGCCTTTCTTGAAAACTGAGATGTATATTGAACATTTCTAGTCTGTGGGCCATTGTTTTGTTTTCCATATTTGTTGACACATTCTTGTCAGGGTTTTGACAGGTTCAGCCTCCGTGGATTGAAATAATCCCATCTACCCCTGGTGATTTGTTTCTTCCCAATACTTTCAGGGCAGCTTTCACTTCACTTTCTAGAGTTAAAGGTTCTTCCTCATAGTAATCTTCAAATGTATCTGTCATCCTTTATTTCTCTTCTGTATAAATTTTGAGTATACTATTACTTCCTTCCCTTTATTTTCTTTGGATCAGATAATGTCCTTTCTTCTTGGTCATCAGCATTCCTAAGCTAGATTTGAATTTCCCTTTTATTTCTTGAATCTTCTGGTAGAAGGAAATTTTGGACAATTCTCGGTCCTCATTTGCATTTTCCCTGCAGGATTTGACATTGCAGATCACCCCTTCCTTCTTGCAACCCTCTCTTCCTTGACTTGCCAGAATGCACAGTCCCCTTGCTTTCTTCCTTCCTCGTTGGCTGCTCCGTTTTAGTCTTCTCTGCTGCTATGTCTCAGAACTCAGATTTCAGATCTCACCTGTACTCTTTTGACACTTTTACTATGTGATCTCATTTTTTTCCATGGTAGAAATACTTGCCACATTTCATCAACTCTAAGACACAAATTGTTTCACTTTTTACATCTCTGAATCAAGATGCATCCTAAAATAGTTGTCACCAAGGCAGTAGCCTTGATTTGGTTTTCATTGCCTACATTGTGAGAACTTGGTCATTGATATTAATATATTTTTTTTAA
>NW_017731814.1:1298079-1304437 GCF_001890085.2 Hipposideros armiger | reverse complement strand
AAGAAGACCCATGAAACAATAAGAGTACACTTAGAAACAAACTCTTGCCTATTTGGAAAAGGCATATTATAGACTGGCGTTTTAAATTAGTGGAGCAAGCATATTGTGATCAACAGATAATGTTATAATCATTGAATATATATTCAATATATATAATATATATAAAACAAAGTATTTCTATCACATACCAGTCACCAAAAAAATCAATTCCATGTGTATTTAAAATCCAAATGTAAAAAAAAAAAATATTTACAGAAGAGAACATAGAAAAATTTCTTTACAAACATGCAGTAGAAAAGGGATTTTCTAAACAAGACACACACATATACACACAACAAACCATGAAGGAAAAGATAGACAACTTGACCACATTAAGATTAAAATCTTCTGCACAACTAAAAATATCATAAAGGAAATGAAAAGATAAGTATTTGTAACACATATGAAGAAGGTTAGTGACCAGAATAATAAGCTCCCCTTTGAATAGTGAGATGAAGATCATCCAATAGAAAATGGAAAAAAAAAATTGAAAAGGAAATTCATAAATGTGAAAACATGAATGGCCAGTAAATGTGAAAAGAAATTCAACCTCATTTGTAAGAAAGGAAATATAAATTAGAACCAGAAGGTGTAAATTAAAACTACAATGTGGGAAATGTGAGCTATCATGCAGTGCTAGTAAGTATAAAAATTGGTACTTTGGAAGGCAATTTGGCACAATCTAATATAACCAAAGATAGGATACTTTATAACCCAGTGACTATTTCTACAGAATTTTTTGCATAATGTTCTGATGTAGATATATACAAGAATGCTTATTGCAACATTGTTTTAACAGAAAAATTAAAAAGAACTTAAATATCATCAACAAAGGAGGGATAAACTGTAGTGCAGTCATACAATGAAATGTCATTCAGATAATGAAATAAGCTCAATGTATTTATAATGACATAAATTAACCTAAAAAATATGTTAAATGAAAAAAGCACGTTGCTTACATACACATAAGTTTATATACAAACTGTACAAAGAAATACAACTTACATACATTTAAAAATGCCCAGGGTAATAATACATGTGATTATAGATACATCAATATGTATTAAAAGTATGAAAAGCATGCTAATGATATACCGCCAACTCCAGAACAGCAGTTGTCCATGGTGAGAGGGAAATCGAATGAACCTGATGGTGTTAGCCTTTTAGTTACATTATCACTTTATATTTCTTTGAAAATAAAAAAAGATGTGGAGCAAATACGTTACTAGATTAACATTTGATAAATTTGGGTGTTGGGTTTATTGAGCTTCTTACATTATTTCTGGTATTCTTTGTTCATTCCAAATTTTTTCTTAATTAAAATAACAAAATTTCAAACTGAAGAGGTCATAGAAACACACAGGCTGCCTTGGGTTGAATTCTGCTTAGATGTTGAGGAAGTGTTTTGTCGTTTTCAGCGAGGTGGGTGTTGAATTTTTGCCCTAGAATTGGGTGTGAGTGGTCACAGCTGCTGTTGCTTCCTTCTGGGTTCCTTCAACCTGCGCTTTGTTCTTTAGTTTTGGCCACACCTCTGTACACAGTCCCTGCATTAAATCCTCTTTGGATGAACCACCTGAGTGCAATTTTGTTTTCCCCACCGTGACTTCACCTGCTTTCTCTGTGAAGATGTTGGATGATGAAATCCTAATGCTTTCATGTATTTTACAGAACACAGGGTAGAATGATGAACAATTTCTGCGTAGGAAGGCCAGGCCTTTCCTGGACCCCATATACTGGGTCCAAGAGAGCCAGAAGCGAGTAGCACGTCAGAGCTGACCTTCCAGCTAGTGCCCCCTGGGATAGAATCCCAACCTTCCTGCTTATTAACCTTGAGGTCTTGGGGAAATTACCTAACCTGTGTTCCTCAGTTTCCTCATCTAGACAATAGTCTTGTAACACTTACCTCACAGGGTTATTGTGAAGATTAAAGGAAACAATGCATGTGCAAAATGCTCTGAATAGCCAAGTGTAAACACTTCACTGAACTCCAGATAGGTCCTCTGGCTGGTAAGCTCTCTTCTTCTCCCTCTCTCACTAGCTTTGTCTCTGATGATCTTGATTGTCTGCTGCCTTTATACAGAGCCTCCTAAAGGAACCCACGTTGCAATAACAATAAACAAGTTAGGAAGAATTACCCTCCCATCTCTCTTGTAAATGTCGACAGGCTCCGTCCTTATATTACAATCCCAATTAAAGGGAAATTCCCCACCAAGCCATAAACCTAAAATGAAAAAAACCCTACAGGGATGAATAAGCCTCTTCCGTGAACAAACCTGCTATTTATCCTCTTTTTGTCACTGCTTATGTGTGCTCAAATCCCAGCTGACTCAATCCTGCAAGCTGATGAAGAGCTAAAGCTACCGGCATCCATTGGTGGGTCTGTCAAGGCATTACTTGTAACGAGTCTCCCATGGATTTGATTATTATTGGGTATTAATTATTAATGGTATTTCCTGCAGGAGGACTGCACAGGCTTCTTTCCCCCAACCTTTATTTTGAACTGAAATTAAAAAATAACCAAAAGTCTCCCCCAGAGGAGCAGGAGGAGAAAAAGGAAGAAACCAAGGGTATCCCTCCCTCGTCTTTACTACAGACACCACTTGCTAGTCTCATAATTAAGTGTTGGGAAGCAGACCTGCGCTGAGCTTTCTGAGAACCTCCAGCTGCAACCCCTCTCTCAAAATCACAAAGGAGGAGCAAAGCTCCTGCCTGAGGTACCCTCTCCCCCATCCTCAGCATCCTGTTCTAACCTTGTCTTCTTTGGCAATTAATTTCCTCTGATAGTTATGTTAATTTTTATGGCTTCCTAATGATCAGAAATATTTGGCAGATTAACATCATTTAACTTTCCTTTCCCTGGGGGTGGAGCGGGGTTGGGGNCTTTTCTTTCAAAAATAAAGAAATGATTGCTTCGCAACTCATTTTTTATGAGGCCAACATAAGTTCTTTACAAATCCAGACAAAGACATTGCATGAAAGAAATTATAGATAGACATCTCTGGTGAATATAGATACAAAAAATTCTTAATCAAATTTATCAAGTTGAATCCAACAATGTATGCAAAGGATAATCCCTTGTGTCAATTAATTTAATCCCAAGAATGCTAGGATTTTTAACATTTAAAAAGCAATAAACATAATCAGTCTTATTAGCACAATAAAAGGCAAAAACCATTGGATCATCTCACTAGATGGAGACAAGGCATTTGTCACGATCAAATATGCATTCATTATAAAAACTTACACTAAACTAAGAATACATGAAAACTTCCATAAACTAATAAGGGTCATTACTAAAAATTTACAGCTAACTTCATACTTAATGGTGAAACACTGCACGCTTCCCTCCCTAAGATTAAAAATAAAGTAAGAATGTCTGCTCTCACCATTCATTTTACCTTTGTAGTAAAGCAATCAGAGAAGAAAATATCAATAAAGGGGATACTGATTGGAAATGGGAAATATGCAACTGATGTGCAGATGACAGCGCAATTCACGTATATTAATCCATTCATAGGAAATTCTAGAGAAGACAAATTCTTAGGGTAACAGAATGAAGGTTTCTTGGGGCTAGGATATGGGAGATTAACTGGGAAGAGGCATAAGGGAATCTACTGGGATGATGAAATGTTTTATATGCTATACCATCATGTTATGTATGTATATACATTTGCCAAAACCCACTGAGCTGCACACTTAAAATGAATACCTTTTTTGATGTAAATTATATCTCAATTCATCAGAAAAAAACAACAACATTATCCTTAAATACCATCAAGAAACAAAAAGTATAAACTGCAAGTTATAAAAATAGTCACAGGAAGGGCCGACCAAGTGGTGCAAGGTTAAGAACTGGCTTGGGATGCCAGAGGACCCCGGTTTGGATACCACATATGAGGGCCAGTGACACTGCCCTCNATCTCTCTTATTTCTTATAACTGCATGTGAATCTTCAATAATTTCAAATAAATTAACTAAAAAAGATAATTATGTACTCAGAGAAAAAGTGGAAAATTCATGTGATCTGAATAACATCTCTATTTATTTAAGAGTAATATTAGTTGTTAGTTTTGATGAATGTTCTGATGACTTTGTAAGGTGCTAACATTAGGGGAAATTAAGTAAAGTGTTATATGGGAATTGTTTTTTATTATCACTGCAACTTTTCTATAAATCTAAAAGTATTCCAAAATTTTTAAAAAGTTTATCTTAAAAAAGATGATTGGCTATTTAAAGCAAAACACTAATAATGTGTTATGTAGTTTAAAACATATAGAAGTAAAATGTATCACAACAATACCACAAAGAATAGAAGGGAGAAATGAAAGTATTCAGTTGTAAGGTTTATACATTATATAGAAAATTATATAATATTTTTGAGGGTTGACTATGCTCTCTGAAAGACAAACTGTAATCCTAAAACAGCCATTAAAACAAAACAAAAGTATATAACTAATAAGCAAGCCAATAATAAAGATGAAATAGCATTTAAAATAGTGTCATCTAAAAAATATAACAAAAAATAAAAAGGAAACAAAGGAACAAAAAAAGATAGGAGTGAAACAAAAAACAAAGGAAGATATAAATTTAATGACCAACCACTTCAATAATTACATGAAATGTAAATAGTCTAAAGTCAAAATAAAGGGCAGAGATTGTTAGATTGAATTTTTAAAAATCAAGATACAACTATATGCTGTCTGTAAGAGAATGACTAAATATAAAGAAATAGATAGACTTAAAGTTAAAATACAGAAAAAAGTATATCTTAAAGACATTATTTGAAAGAAGACTTAAATGACTTTTAATATCAGACAAGGTCACCTTCAAAACAAGGAATCTTACCAAAAATAAAGAAAGACATTAAATAATGATTACAGGATCAATTCATTATAAGAAATAGCAATCCTAAATATGTATGCTTTTANCCCCCCCCCCCTGCATGCTTTTATCCTTTATTCACTGCTGGCAGCCCATATGCTGCTTCCTAGCAGTTTTAAAGAAAGCTACACCTGTCAGGGTGTCTGGGAGGCAAAAACAGAGCAGATGTTGAGATGTGTGCCATGGAAGGGAGAAATTCATCTTGTCTAGCAGAAAGTGGCATGTTCTGGAGTGTCCTGAAGAGGTCCCTCGTCCACTGTCACACTCCACCTTTTCGATAAGCCAGTGGTCCCTGCATGGTGCTGCAGATGGAAAGATGGAATTTAATTTTACTGGCATTCAATCAAAACAGAATAATGTGTTTAATATCCCTGCAGTGTGAGTGAAAGGGCTCTCCCTTCATGAACTCATGGGAAGCGAAGGATTCCATGCAAGGCTTTGATATCCCCTAGTATATATAAACATAGAAATCACAGTGGAAAATATGGGTAAACCCAGGTGAAGATCTTCACCTGCTCCCCCATGTTGCTGCTTTAAGTTCAAGCCTTTCTGACAAAGGTATGGCACTCAGCAAGAGAACACCTGAATTAGTACAAAGGGAGTCAGGCACCCTTGGGCTTACTCCCAGAGGAGGCTGATTTGGCCTCATTGTCAAGGGAGGAGATAAGCTCTGATTGGCAGGTGTATTTAGAGGGGAGAGCCTCACAAAGGAAGCCTCACTAGACCCTCCACCTTCGGTTTCATTTAAAATCCAGCAGATAGTAATCACGTGGTTATAACTCTGCTTACAGAATAGCAAACACTCCATGTACATAGAGGGGGAAAAAATCTGAAAGCAAACATCCCAAAATGCTATAGGTAGCTGGGTTAGGATAGTAGAATGATGGGTAATAATTGTATTTTATAATTATTTTCTAATGTTTTTCTAATGCAATTATATTATTTTTTATAATGATGGATATATGTCAGAGAGAGAGAGAGAGAGATTCTCTACCTTTGGTGTACATCAGAATCACCTGGGGAGTTTATTAAAAATGTGGATTCCTGGGTCCCATGTTAGACCCCCAAAGTAAGTAAATAAAATAAAATGGAAAAACTCAGTCCTCGCTTAACATAACCCTTCTTTCCCAGATCTGTTTATGTGATGTGGAGTTGTCCAGCAAGCAAAGCTATCTCGCGTGGTCTGCATTATATTCATGTTGGCCACCCCAAGCTTATTTGAAAAGACCACTGCTTACTATATAATTTTGCCAGAAAACATTTTCAGTATGCCTGTATCTGATTCTTTTCCATAAAAAATATCTTTAAGCTCTGTATTCTTCTCTCTTGGATGTGATTTTTAATATCCAAATAACAAAGCCCAGTGTCTACAGAATCCCAACTTGCTTCTATCCATTTCTCATGCATTTACACACCTCTACAGTCACAACATTAAGGC
>NW_017731814.1:1282047-1297700 GCF_001890085.2 Hipposideros armiger | reverse complement strand
ACACACACACACACACACACACACACACACACACACACACACACACACACACTACACTTCAATTAGAGATTGCCACCACATTTGCATAAGGATGTAGTGATCCATGATAGTGTGTTTTTTAAAGACATCGTCAATGGGATTGAACCCCTCCCCCTCCCAGCTAACTGCACTTTGCAGCAAGAAAAATGCCAAGACACTTCATTTTGTTTTTGTTTAAGCAAGAGCTATTGATGCAAAGGAAACTCATTTCTCCCACCTTCTGCCTGTGCCATTAAATGACTGATGTCACATTGAGTCATCTGGCTCCTCTGCCAGGGCTGGTAGCTGTCCACTCCCTTGGACCTGGATTGGCTCCCAGAGCTGGAGCACAGGGTTCCACAACTAATCAGATGTCAGCTTCTTCAAGGAGGGACCACATATTTGTTTGGCTCTAGGTAAGACAAGCTCTTTCAACTTGACTGGCATCCATTTTTCCCAGCCCAAGCCTTTCTAGATAGATAGAACTTATTAGTAATAATATTATACCACCTTACATCGACTGGTCCTCTCTAATTCCCAGAGTACTTGCACATCCATTATTTAATTTCATCTATTTTTGTGGCTTGTAATGCATACTAGTCTTTGCAACTCGCATGTAATTCTGTGACATGCTCGTGACCTGGCCTTGGGATACCCATAACTTCTCACAGACCCCAACTCAAGATCCTCAGTAACTGGAAGTGTTGTCCTTTTTTTCCCACCTGATACCCAGATGAAATAAGTTTCTGTTCAAGTCTAGCCTGAAAATGGTGTCAGCCCACTGTTACTTCGATGGTTTGTTGAGCACTCTAACCCAGAGATTCTCCAATCTTCAGAGCAGGGCTCTTAACCCCACTTATAAGTTCAGCCTTATAAGAAACTTGGAGAAAAAGCTTGTCCTCAGGTAATGTTGAATGTAACATTTATGCTGAATGTAAAGTTTATGCACTCACTTACCATTACTGAGCACTTACAATGTACCTCGTGCTTAACTTGTATTGTTTCATTTCTTGTGTGTAATATCTCTTCAGTAGGTATAGCTAGCTCCATTTTAGAGGAAGAGGGACTGAGGTGCAAGGCCACATGCCTACACGCAGAAAAATAAGGATTGTATGTGAATCTAGAACTCTTGATCTTTTCTCAAATTTCTTGTGCCTCTTTCCACTAGGTGCTGCCTATGACGGCAGCATTGCCTTATCTTCCCCAAGATCCAGCAGGGTTCCTTAGTTCTTCAGCTAATGGCAGCCATATACTACTTGGTGTTCCCCTGGGCCCACACTCCATGTCTTGGCTTGCAAGGTATGTTTCTTTCCTCAACTACATTGTATAATCTTTATGGGTAGCCACAAATTCTTATTCATCCTTTTAGTTCCAGCATCTAGCAGAGCTCCTGGCACATAGTAACTATGAGATAAATGCTTATTGGATTTATGAGCAAATGAGTAAACCGCCACACTAGACCCTTGAAGGATGAAATTTTGAGATTCTGCCTGAAAAGCAGGTGTTCACTTATTTAGGGCCATCTGGATCCTTATTCTCTAAGTTTGGCACCCCTCACCCTCACTGACAATGCCTTCTCAGCCTCCCTAGACCCGCAATAACCTTAGCCCTCCATACAGGGACTCAGAACTGGCAGTCTCTGAAAATGATGGGATGGGAAGCTGTTCCCTGTTTCTCCTTTTGTGTGGCCTCTAAGGCATGCTTCCTCCACTGGACCACAATTAACAAACCTCTGACAGCTGCTCCCAAGATTCCTGAGTTTCTGAAAGCCTGACAGCTTTCTCTGACCTGCTGAAGCCCAGTCTTGTGATAAATCCTCAGTGCTCCTCAAACTACCTGAGCTGAAAGAAAGTTACTCCCAATTTGTGATAATCCGATACTTACGGAAAACAAAACATCGCATACTTCGATGTCATGACCATTTCAAATTGATATAAAAGTTTTCCAGATGCTTTCTCTCAAGTTCTGCACTTATCTCCTCACCAACTAGTAATGGTGTGTGGACAGATGTCAGTCCACAGACTGCAGTTGGAGTAGCACCAACATCCATCGCCAAATTCTGATTTTTCTCTTTAGAGCAGCAGTGTCCAATAGAAATAGAATGCAAGCTATATATGTAATTCTGATTATCCTAGTATCTGCATTAATAAGATAAGGGGGAAATTTATTTTGATACTATATTTTATCTAACCCACTACTTCAAGATATTATCATTCCAATATGCAAGCAATATAAAAATAATTAATATGATATTATTATTATATTTTGTGCTACACCTTTAAAATCTGTTGTATATTGCATACTTCTAGCACATCTCAATTTGAACTAGCCATATCGCAGGTGCTCAATAGCCACATGTTGCTGGTGACAGCTGGATCAGACAGTACAGCTCTAGAGCCCTCACTGCTATCACACATACTGGCTCCCCAGCCCCAAAAGCCACTTTGGGATTTCACGGTTGCTCTATAGAAAGTCCCTCAGTTATCTCCAAGCTTCGGAAACTTCCCCACTCATCATGACTCCTGCATTCAGTTTTAGGCAGTCATCCAGAACCCAACATTTAGTACTAGTCCAAGAAGGGACAGAAAAGATAAAGGCAACAACTGATAATAAGCAAGATACTCTCTCACACAAAAGACCCAGATTGCAATTCAGCAAAACATTTTGAGTCTCTATGAGGTGTCAGGCATAGGTGCTATGTGGATGATTAGCCAGAATCTATACACTGTGTCTCTTTATGTTGTACAGGTGGAACCAGCCCATTCTTAGATTCTAAAGACCCTAAAACCTCTTCTAGCACAGGAAGAGAAACAATTCCTAGATCTATAGGCTGCCTTCAGTTCAACCCTGAGTCAATATTGCTCCTGTTCTTACTTTGAATTCCCAGGTCTGCATTGACTAGATTCCATCTTCTTTCCACACTCACATAATATCTGTCTGGAGAATGGTTTCTTGCTCTCAAACCCGTCTTCTTTCAGTACTTGTTAACATCTAACCATCTAGATGTTGATCTTTTGTCTTTATGGGACCTCTGTCTTTCATTGTTCTTGTCCCTCCTTAAGAACGATGATTAGTCATTGTGGACTTTGGCTGAGGACAATTGCGACCTGTTCATCCTCTGCCCTGCAGAATAGCTTCCAATTTTTATTTCTACTATTGGACTTAACTCTTGGTATCTCTTCTTTAGTCCAATCTTTATTTGACCTTGTGGCTTTGCCTTATATATGCGATATGTGCATAGGTTGACCTGACTCTCCTTTGTTTAATCCCCATTTCTGGCAGTTATGATCATTAAGATATGTCTCAAGTCCCCAAAAGCTAACATGGGTAGAATGATGTATGCTTTAGCAACTGGTCTTTAGATTCAAAGACCATGTTATTTTAAACAATCATTTAGCTATTGAAAGATCCTATTGCTCCATGTTCCTTTACAATTTGCAGCATGGAAGCAGTGGCTGGTTAGCATCTGTGTGTCCTCGAGACACACTGAGCATTTCATTCATCATACATGACATTTGCATATTGCAAATATCATACTTTATGCACATGCCTTCCAGGCTAGTCTAGTGACTATGATTGCTGCCTAATCCTCACATAAATCAATGCACCAGGGAGTGCTACTTCTAAACATGGGGAAAATCAAGGGTGGCTTTGCCTTTAGACTCTTCCTGGGACCATCTCATTCTCTTCATATCCCAAGTAGATTCAGTGTTTTCATTTTCTCTTCTTTCTTGTAGCTATTAAAATTCGATTAGCCATTTGTGAATATTATTTTATACCATCTGCATTTTCTCTAAGTTGTGATAGTGACAGCTGCAATCATTTGTATGCATTTTCTGTGCAGGATTTTTTTTTATAAAGGAATAAAACCTTTCCTTTGTGTGGCCACATAGCCAAATAGAAAAATGGTTTGTTTGTAAATCTGTTTCTTATTCAAACATTATTTTAGTTGCTGAGGAGACAGAAAGAGAAGAGGTAGAAAGAGAGAAGGCAAAAGTATTTGACCTCAAATGACTGACTGTAGGTTTCGTTTTTCTCAGTTCTTGGTTTGCTGCCTCTTAATCAAAGTCAACCTTTTATAGCATTAGATTTTGTTTTCCATTTTGGATCTGATGGCCTTCAGGCTATTTTCTCCATAAGACCACCACTATAAAGTCTCTCTCCTTTCCTCCACATTTCAGTTAGCAGAGTAGTACTCGTAGCCGGGCTCCTCCATTCTTCCTTGCACGAGAATGACTCTTGTCCTTTGCGGGGGGAAAGTGGAAACCAGGGTGTGAGGTCAGGGAAAGCAGTCCATACTTTATCATACTGGGAAGTCATCTGCCTGTCATTATTTCAGAAGGATGGGTAGGATGACCAGGAAACAGAATTTGCCTCCTTTTAGCTATCACCTTACACATCATCCAAAAATTAAATACATTCTGAATTCCAAGTAGGGTTTAAACAGACCTATTTGTGAAAGGTTCGCATAAGTGTTCCAAGGAAGTTGGCTCAGAGGGTTGTCACCTGTGGCTTGACTCAGCTAACCAATTCCCACCTGCCGTACAAGGAGCCACGTAACCTCTTCATAGTCCAGGGGATCTCTTCCAGGTGAACATGCGGCCTTCTCTAACTGCCAGCCATCCCCAGTCCGACTTGCCTTCTTCTAATAGACGCTTCTGGAGGAATTTCCCAATATTGGAGCAGGGCTTGTTTTCTTCCAGGGCTCTCCCTGGTATCAAAAAAAGAAGTAGCAAGCTTTGTTCTGATGGGATAAGTGAGGAAGATGGTGTTTCTTTTAGCTTAAGCTTGGTCTCCTACCATAAATAGCTATGGCTAGATGTCCCCCAGAATAACTTAAAAGCAGACCTTCTCAGCATTATGAGTGTAAATTTTCCTCTAAAATTTCTTCTAAGTCTAATCTCATGTAAGATGCATATATTCCTTCGATTGAAATACTTTAACTCTTTGTAAGATTATAAACACCATCTGTATTTTGCTAAAGTAGCATACTGCCTCTTTCTTTGACTTACTGCCATTTCATCGGCTTCCTACATTAGCTAAGATTGCCTCTGTCTAAGCAGCCTCTGATGGATGGTACCATCCCAAATAGTTGTTCTCTAACCTCTAAATTTCTCCCCTGCTTTAGGATGAGTGGGGGATGTGCTGTCATTCGGTTCTGTCACCACCTTGTTGGTAATGATTGTAAAAAAGGAGAGTGGAGGTTGAGAAGAGAGAAAGGAGATACAATGGAATTTTTTTTAAAGGAAATAATAATTTTATGGTGCTCTATGGCATATAAAGAAAATAGAGTCAAATCATATAAGAACCTTGAGGCTCTACTTTTATTGGTAGAAAGCAGGAGGATGTCTATAGTTGAAGAGGTGTTGCAACAAGGTCATAACGTTTTGATGGGCCTAATATACTCTGACACAGAATTATCTCCTGTGGGGGTAAAGAACACCTCTGGCGTGCATGGAAACCTGAACTTCACTAAGCTACTAGATAATATAAGTCATCCAAAGCTTTCTCTATGGAAGTAACCAACATAGCTGATGACGCCTAAATTGAAACTATACTTGGGAGTTAGGAACTAACAACAAACGATATTTGGTTTAAGCAAAGGAATAGCTATGTTTCACATAGGCCTGATACTAAAGTGAGGCAAGTGAGGCACCTAGGGTACATACTTTAAGGTGATTACACAAAATAGGTGACTGAGAGTGTCTCCTTAGAGCTTGCTCCGTAGGTACCTCACTTGCTTCATTTTTGTCCCAACCCCACATTCAAATATGGAAAAGAAACTTCCTTAAGAGGCAGGGAGGCCTGTTAGCAGAGATATAATTGAATGGCTAAAAATCATCCTGTATGTATTCAACCCCTGGATTTTTCCAATTCCGCTCCAGATCCCTTTTATAAAAATCAGAAAATGGCTGATTTCATATATTGATATCAATTGTATAATACTTTAGAGTGGTAAGGCGGATTAGACACTTTCTTCTGGGTGAAAGGAGAATCAGACACTTGAGAAGAGGGGCAGAAGAGGAAATGGATATTTATTGAATAGCTACGAAAGCAGGTAATGTTACCAACCTGGTATTATTCCCTACTCGCTTTGTCCTTTGCCAACTGTAAAAGGATGGAGGAATCAAATACTTGCCCAGCCTCCTTTGCAGCTATTGGTTCCAGTGCAACAATCTAGCTAATGAGGTTGAAGCAGCTAGGAGTTCCTGGCATAGGGATGTCAGATTTCGCAGATAAAATATAGGATGCCTAGTTAAATTTGAGTTTCAGAAAAACCACAAATATTTGATATAAGTATATCTCAAATATTGCTTAGGAAATACTGATCCTAACAATTTGTTTACTCTTTATCAGAAATCCAAATTTAACTGTACTTCCTGTATTTTATCTGGCAACCTTATCCATGCATATATTTTTGCTTTGTGTCCCTTCCCCTTTCTTACTGTCTTAAATAAGGACTTAAATAAGGACAGTCAAAGTAATGACGGAGATGCTGATTTACACAGCTCATACAGGATGAAGTCTCTGACTAAATGTGAAGAACATCCAAAGTCTGGTCTATTTTCTCTGTGATAAAAATAAACTCTCTATGTTTAAGTCATTGTTAATAGGGTTTTCTGTTGTTAGGACACAAAAGCACTCTTAATTGACACACCTATTCTGTGCCAAACATGATATAGTTTCTCTATACCTTATCTCATTTAAATACTTGTAGTCACTCTGTGAGACGGGTGCTATTGTGCCTATTTTCAAATGAAAGACAGAAATTAAAAGAACCTTGGTCAGAGCCTTATAATAATAAGGTTTATGTTGATTGTGTACTTAGTAGATCCAGACACAGGTCTAAGTGTTTACACATATGCACTCACTTAATCCTCTGAAACTCCAATGGGGTTTCAGACCCTGCACTCCTAACTGGTTGCACACTGGCCAGCCCACAATAGAGCTGACATTCACACTACGCCTGATGATGCTGAAACCAGTGCTATTTCCATTGCATCTGCCTGGTAAATGAAGGAGAACTGTACTGGCCTGCTGGATTTCCAAAACCTTTCTCTCTAACTCTGACAACTGTCCCTTCCTTATCCTCCCCTGCAGGTTCAACCTTGTACAGGTAGGTTTAATCTGACACAGATTCTGGCTTTAGGCAGGTGGCATGAGATACCTTCCCTCACTTGTTTTGGAGTTGGCATCAGCGATTTCTGGTGTCCCATGAACCCAATCACTGGGTTCTCCTTGTTCCCAAGAAAGTAGACTGATGCTTTGTGCCACCAAATTGCTTGGGGAACCTGGTCTTTCCTTTCTCTACATTCTCTTACTGCACCCCAGTGCAGATTTCCAGCCTGCTTGGAGGTTTGTGATTTGCCGTCCTCACTTTTACTGAGAGAAATACCCTGGTTTTTTGTCCCTACTTATTTTCTCCATTTGTGCCTCAAATTAATCACCTCTTTGGGGAACCGAACTCCTAGACTCTCATCTCTGTCTGACTTGCCAAAGACAACAGATTCTTTACTACGTTCCTACAGCAGCCACAGCCCACCCTGACCTTCTGAGTCTACTTAGGCTCCTGGTCCCAGATAAATTCTCTTGGCCTAGCTTGCCTGTAGTCAAATTCCTTTCATGACAGTTGGGTGCTTACTTCCCAGTTTTGCCTGGAGCTTGTGCTAATTTTGGAGAGAGCTTAGGGTTTACCTTAATATCCTCTGACACCCCAAGCATAAACACATTTTATTTTAGGGGTGTATTAATAGGTTGCTTGTTCCTAAAGCAATCCCCAAAGGCAAGGGGGTATGAGTTGACCATTCCACAGACTAAAAGAGAAATTTGTTCATTCAACCTTGTTCCTTGGGCCACCAATCATTAAAATAAGAGTGACCTTGATGTCTTGAAGTAGAGTTACTGCTTCCTTGTAGAAGCAATGACATTTAATTTTCCATTTCTAAGAGGAAAAGAGTGTTCAGAGTGACACGTATTAAAGTTCCTTAATTTCATTTTTTTTAAATCATATCGAGCCATTTACATATTCAAGCTCTGTTCAGTTTCCATATGTAGTCATCTCCCCACATCATTTTCTATGCCTTCTGTAGATTCAAGTTTATGGTCTTCGTTTTCATAATCAGGAGTGTGCCACTCAAGTATGGACAGAGGATCCTACTGGTAGGAATCCATTATCTCCTTTGTTTTTGAACTCTTCTCTTGGTGTGCTCTTGTGTGTAAATATACAGAACTAAGCAATGAACAAGTCAAATTTAAGGCCTTTAGAAAATGCTTTCTTGATTTGATCTCATTTCCCAGCAAAGCAATTTGGGGTACCATTTGAGAAGTAAATGAGGTTTGATTGCAGAGAGATTTGTCTTTGGAACATCTTTGTCCAGGCACTATTTTTCCTTACTAGAATGTTTAAAGGTTGACTTCCCTGATTGTCACTGAACTTCTTCATCTAATCATACACTTTTTCATTCAATGTGCTATCCCTATGGATTTAAGTCTAAGCCTGGGGAACATACAAGGTGTGATTGAACTATATGGTGAATGTTTAAATAAAAATAAAATGTATCACAGTAAAAGACACATTGCCATTAATCCCCCTCAACATACTTCCCCTCCCTTGCTTCGAACACACTTATCCCATCATTCTTGCCACTTTCTGAAGCAGTTCTGGAAGTCGTCTTTCATGAGTGTCTTTAGTTGTGCTGTCATGGCTGCCTCGATGTCCTGAATCAATTCAAAACATTTACCTTTCATGGTCATATTGACTTTGGCGAAGAGCCAGAAGTCATACAGTGCTACACCCGGTGAATAAGGCAGATGAGGACAAGCTGTAATGTTTTTATTTAACAGAAATTGCCATACCAGAAGCAATGTGTGACATGGAGCCTTTCTGTTGTGATCACAAAATATGGTGAATGCTGCTGCTGAGTGTCATCCAATGGAAAGGCAGGGATCTTCAATACAGGAAGCGGTGCTTCGAACCTTAGTAACAGTGTGTGACAAGTTTCAACTTGTTTGGTGCTGTCAGTTGGGTGTGAGCTACGGTTGAGAGAAGGTGTGTTTTTAAGTGTGCCGTAAATCATCCTCCATCATGACAACGCTCCATGTCACACATCACTTCTCGTATATGGTAATTTCTGTCAAATAAAAACATTATAGTGTGTCCTCATCCATCTTATTCACCGGATATGGTACCATGCAACTCCTGGTTCTTTTCCAAAGTCAAAACGATTCAGGACATCAAGGTAGCCACAACAGCACAACTAAAGACACTCATGAAAGAGGACTTCCAGAACTGCTTCAGAAAGGGGCAAGGATGATAAAAGTGGGATGCGTGTGTTCCCAGCGAGGGGCAGTATGTTGAGGGGGATTAATGGCAATGCATCTTTTACTGTAATACATTTTTTGTTTATTTAAACATTCACTGTATTGTGTGATCACCCCTCATAAGATGGGTGCATACTTCCTGAAATGAGTTGCTTTCACAGAGAACTACTAGAAGAGCCAGAGATCCCAAATTTTCCCTTTTATTATAAAACCCCCACATAAGACTTTTATTATAAAGAAAATCATTATTCTTTTTTATATTGTTGCCAATACAGGGGTAAAGCTTACTAATTTTTAATTTCCTTAGCATTTTCTCTCTAAATGAGGAACAGATTGTGGAAGGAAAATGTTGATAGTCATAGTTGGCTGCTAGCTGCTTTGTTAGCACAATCTATTTCTGAGATTTTATGAGATCTGGCTTACAAAGCACTGGTTGATAAATGATTCAATATTTAACCATGATTTACCTGTACCATGTGGAAGAAAATTATGCTGATGGAGTTGAAATCACCGGAACAGAGATTTTTACATCCCATAGAATGTGTCAACATAGTGTTGAGGGTGAATCACTCACTTGGGACATAAAGTGTTCTTCTTTTTAGAAGCCAGGATTATATCTCAACATAAATGGCTGATGGAGGTAAACAAAACTGGCCCAGTATACTGCCCGGTGACGTGAGGTAATACAGATCGGCAATGAGGGCTGCAAGGGCTCCCCTGCCATTTCTAGATGTCACAGGAGTAGTTTTTAATCTCTGTGGGTGGTATGAGACTGGAAAATAAGGAACATTCAGACCATGTGGAAGTCGATACAGCTTCGTGTCAGGTAAGATGAGAAGCAGCTTTGCCTCTTTAAGGGAATGACTCACAGAGAAAGTGTGATACCTGGGCTCCTCCGTGAAACCACACTACCTACGTATTTATTTGAAAACGTTCTTTACCTAAATTGATGAGATCCAATCTGTCACAATCTGGGAGGTTTCAGTCAGGGACTATACTTGTACAGACATTGGAAAGGCGATACCAACGCAGAGTTGATTTAAATTAGCACACAGAGTCAACAGACTGATACAATACTTATATTACTGTGTAGCCCATATGCTAAAGAAGGCGCACCAGCACGACTAAAAAAAGGTAAAAGTTTTATATTTAGGATGGGAAGGGTGGTAGATAGTTCGCTTTCTGAAGAAAAAGTTCCCTCTTGCTAAGCAATAAAATCTGTATGTTCAGGGTCACCTATGTTTTGATCATGAGTGTACCCTTTATTCCTTTTGCCGTTGCCAGCCCAAAGTATATTTTAAATAATTTTAGTTTGACCCGTCTTCATGGAGAACAGGGAATTTCAGAAGCTGTATACATTTTTTGGAAAAGAGGTAACGTGAGGAAAAATGGAAAGTAGGAAGTGGTAGCTGACCTTACTGTAGGAGAAGCTGGGGCAAAGCTCCAAGGGTTCAATCTCCTCTCTCATTATATTAATCCTCAAACCCTGGAAAGTCTGCCTGGGCCACTAGTCCGACTTAAGGCCAGGCTACTATCCTGTGTCTTATTAACCTGATGCATCTATGGCCAAAAGCAAAATCTGGCTTTGCTTTTATCCTTTTCTACAAATTCCCATCAAGTTAACCAGATCTGTAGTCACAGCCAATAAATACACCATACACTGGCCTTTCTCAAGGCCTAAGGCATTTTACTTGGTGTCCAGGCCAAGAATTAAAATGAGATTTCAAACCCCTTAAACTGATTCTGGGTCTTGCAGTTAGGCCGACAAATGACATTATTCTTGCAGAATCCAGTAAATGCCAAAGTCTTTATCCTCAAAATCTGATGGCCTTTGATGTAGATAAAGGGCTGAGTTTCCTAAAGGTGACATGATATTACCAATGCCACCCAAACATTTTGTTTGGCTGCCATCATTCCAGGCTTATTTGGGGGCAATTTTTCTTAAGCTCTGTGAGGTAGAATACAGCTTGAAAATCATAATACTCTTTGCATAATACTATGAAATATGGATGGGTTTAATTCCAGCATTTGAACTAGGGACAATTTTACTAGTAGAAAATGAGCGTATTCTAGGGATGCAGCATAAAATCACAACACACGTCCCTGCAAAAACCAAGTTCTATGAAAGAAGCACGATCTGTGGTTTCTGAGTTTTGCCATTAATATTCATTTGCTGCTTGTTCATTTGTTTTGTTGTCTTCCTCACAGACAAGCAGTAGAAATCACCCAAGATTTAAGAAAAATTTATGGAAGGAAAATTTAAGGTTGAAAACGTTCTATCCATTAAGTGATTATTTTCTCTAAGTTGGCAAGATTGCCATTGTTCAATTTAGCTGTGAAAAATCTTGGATCAGCATGTGGAACACTGATGATCTTTGTAAAGTAGATAGTTTGAAAATCTCAGATAGGAATCAGGATGCTATAGATTAAAAATTGGAAACTTGGGGTCAGACACACCCAGATTGGAGTTGTCACTCTATCAGTTACCGCCTGTGTGACGGCAGGCATGTCATTTAAACTTTCTTTGCCATACTTTTCTCCTCTGTGAAACGGTTATGATCATAACATCTTAGAATTTTGTGTGTTCACCGAGTCTAAAGGAGGAGAAGGTATATATGAGCCAAATAGACTAAGATGGCTGACAATATTTATTGTTTAATCAGGAGCACCTCAAACAGGTCCCTTAACCCATCTGAAACTCAGTTCCGTTTTATAGTAACATCTTCTCCCTAGCATTGTTAGATAGTCACATACATTAGAGGAAGGAGTGTCTGCAGTTCTGCCTTGCACTGTGCTCTCTGTCACTCAGTGCCATCAGTGTTAGTGGGTGGCCACTCTAGCTTATCGTACTTGGCATGCAGTGGACAAAAGCATTTGTTAAGAAAAAGAAAAAGGAATTGTGTGTTAAGTGAGGTGGTATATGTTTAAAGACGCTTTGATTTTGAGCCAGAAAATATCAATTTGGGGTAAATTAAGAAAAAGTGATTTATTGGGAGGATATTTACAATGTAAATATGATATTTACAATATCAGAAGCAGAACAGATAGCAATGCGTTTGTAACAGAAACTGTAGTCCGATCATGCTCCATCAAATGGCTTATAACTCCACCACTATCAGTCTCTTTGACTCTCTGATCTTGTCGGAAATATCAGACAGGAAATATCTAATTGGCATAGATTGGGTCATGAGGCCATTTCTTGTTCAGGAGTCAGCAGCATCTCTGATTACAGCTTCTCCTCAGGACACTATTCAGTGAGGAAGAGGTATTTCAATTAAGAAAAAATGTGATACTGTTGGAAAAGGGAAATGAGTGCCAGGTATTCCAAAACAAAAAAAGTTATCCTTTTCTTTTTATATGAGGTATAATTGACAAATAAAATTATAATATATTTAAAGTGTACAATGTGATGATTTGATATACACATTCATTATGAAAGGATTCCCACAGCTGAGTTACACATATCTATAATCTTACATACTTGCCTTTTTGTGTGTGTCTGAGAACACTTAAGTTCTCTTCTCTTCACGAATTTCAATATACGATGTCGTATTCTCAACTATAGTCACCATAAAACAAAAATGTCTTCTATAGATGAAATATGTAGAGGGCCTGATATCTAGTAGGTACTCTGTATATGGCATCTCCTCTCATTTTTCTACTTCATTTAAGGCAAACCAATGGTTCATACTAGGTAAAGCTGACATGGGATTCTAGTATTACTTTACAATATTTTGATTTAGCCAATAATTTTTAAGACTGTCAGAAGCCAAGGTCTCCCTGGTTTTTTTATGTCCCTAGAGTGAGAACATGTGAGTCACTCATAAAAGGGCTTTGGATACCAATCCTTCAGGAGTCTGAGGATTTTTAAAGATGTAGTTTCTCAAAGCTGGGGCCCATATAGATAGCTAAGATAGCATAGCACTGCCCAGTGGATTATCTTAGTGATATATAGGGACCTGGGGCTACATCCATCATCGTTTCCAAGATATACTTGAAGATCCACATTTGGGATCACTATAAAACAAAATTAGTCCTATAGTCACATTTTTGTTCTCCAAATTGTGCATCCTTTGATAGATTTTTTTCAGAATAAGTATGACAAAAACCAAAACCAAAAAGCAAAAAACCTTGACCCTCTCTCTTGTCTGCTGATGCAAACTAAATCTACAAATATCCTAGAGAGTTTGACAAGTCTGAACCATCATAGTATAATAATTTCACTGTTTCTTCTGGAGCAACTGGGAAAATTCATTTTGTGGGCATATTTTCATTGCTGACTGGACTCAATTATCTTCTCTTTATACCACTCTCACTTCCTACTCAACCCAGTTATTTTGTTTGCTAAACCACAGTTCAATTTTATTCTTATATATATTTGGACATTAAGGAGACCTTTCTAACTGGGGCCTTTTGAAATTCCAACAGCCTGCTTCCTGGTGTCAACATTTGAAAATACATCAATCCCTCATCCCCCCTCCCTTAATTGTAATTCAGATAACAATGTGGGGGAACACTCCTTGTAGTGGACTATACCTCTTCCCCATTTCACCTTTGTGATCAAATTCACCACAGCACTTCTGGACTCCTTCATTAAATTATCAGGACCCTATTGCATTTAGGATTGATTTGATGGGGGACTTGGAGGCCATCAGAGCCACAGGGGCTGTATCACTAACTTTCTTTTTCTTTTTTCCTTTTTAAATCAAAAAATGACTTTGGTTTGTCACAGTCTGACCCATCTATTCAGAAGTTTGTTCCATTAACTCTTTTAATAGTTCCTTCTCCAGGGCCCTGATAAGATTAAAGTCATTTCCTCCCTAGAGGCTGGAGGGCTTCTGCCTTTCACCATAATTCACTGGCACCATCTAATGGGCGGGGAGGGAGGAATGGAGGTTATCGCAAGGCTAGGCCACACTTTGCAATGACAGTGGCGTTATTGAAGAGGTGAAATACTGGGTTTTACGCCTTTCTTCTTAGATCTTGGTAACAATGCTTATTTTCATCCCTCCTTTCCCAGCTCTAGCCTGATGTAGGAAGGGTAGCCCTTATCGCACTCTATAAAAGAAATACTGGGAGAGATTGGGTCCTTCCATATTTCCTTTCCATATCTTTGGCTGAGGCCTACACTCCCACAATTAATGACTCATTCTTTCAGTCCACGGTTTTAGATTTTCTAAGGCTTCTAGTAAAATCATATATTGAGTTTTATGAATCATTAGCATCTCATAAGAAATTTATTTCACATTTACTAAATGACAGCATTTGACCCAGAAACATGAGAGGAGTCAGAGGATAATGGGTCCCTGAGTTAGTGGGAAAAGGTGTATCAGTCAAGTCCAGAAGTTGACAGCATCGCTAAATAGCTTTCACCAAACTTTATGATATTTAACCCAGAGCTGGCCTGCCTCTATCCCCCACACTCAAATATTGTTCTGGGTTCCTAAAAGACATGGATATCTATTTTTCTATTTCTTGGAATTAAATATTTAGTAATCACTCTTGTCAAGTGTCCCATCTCCCATCCCCACCCCTGCATGTGCGTGTGTGTGCATGCTCTTTTTTCTTCACACACCTGTGCCTGCTGCCCAAACTCCTTTCCTAGCACAACTGGGGAGAAATTACAAAGAAAATTTCCAAAAGAGAAGTGATAGGCACTGCCAGACCACAGAAGTATGAAGGAATTAAAAGCCAAGTGAGATAACTTCTGTTTCCAGCCGCGATATAGTCACTAGGCCTGGTCTTGCCCTCCTGGCATTGAAAACAAACAAAACCAAAAACAAGTAAACAACCAAAACCTGAAGCAACTGTTTCCAGACATTAGGTAAAAAGCAGCAGAGGATTACGATCCCTGAGGGAAAGAAAAGGTAGGTAAGGCCTACAGTTGCCCTGGTTTTCTACTTGGAGGCAATCTTTGGACCACAATGTAGAGATGGGAACACATGCCTAGCACAACAATCTTGCTAAGTTGAAGATACAGCGATCAGAGTTTGGTGAGGATGAGGAGGCTTTAATTTGTTGGGCAGAGTACCAGAATGGAGAGAACTACATGGAGAACTCTAGAAACAAGCATGGGAGTTCTTCTGAGACAGTTGCTAAATATTAAATTATATACTTGTTGTGTAAGACTTTGTAAGGTTCAGCAAAGAACAAATACTATGGAAAAAAAATAAACAAAACTTAAACAAAATAGGAAGATACAAGTAGAACAATGCCCAGAGAGAAGTCTAGGATATATTCAAGTTCCAGTCATCAAGATTAGAGAGATCCCAGAAAGGTCACACTTTATTTATTTATTTATTTATTTATTTATT
>NW_017731814.1:1253479-1281827 GCF_001890085.2 Hipposideros armiger | reverse complement strand
TTGTTCAGCATCTTAGCTGTAGAGGGCAGTGTCACTGGCCCTCATATGTGGGATCCGAACCGGGGCCCTCTGGCATCCCAAGCGAGTTCTTAACCACCGCGCCACTCGGCCGGCCCCGAAAGGTCACACTTTAATAGGAGCCATAACTAGATAGTTAAAGTTACCCTAGACACCTCTTAACAAAACTTAAAGACTTACACTGAAAGGATCAAGAGAAGTCCATGTAATTTAACTGCCTGCCCAAACAAAACTCAACATACTTTAAAGGAAGACAACAAAATTCATTATTCAAAAATGTAATATTTACAAAAAACCCCAACAACACCTTTTCACAATACATTTTTTTAAAAAAAGCCTTTCAGCAAACACTGAAGGGACCTTCCTTAACCTGATAAAAGTATTTATGAAAAATCGACATCAAGTATTATGCTTAATTAATGGTGCAAGACTGAACTCTTTCTCCCTAAGAACAGAAACAAGATAAGAGTGCTCTCACCATTTTTATTCAGCATTGTAGTAGAAGTATTAAACAATGCAATAAAGCAGAGATTGAATAAAAGGAATACAGATTGGGAAAAAAAAGAAGTAATGTTGCCTTTATTCACAGTGGACATGATCATGGACAGAAAATATTTAGGAATTTATAAAAACATATAATTGATAAACGAGTTTACCAAGGTTTCCGGATTACAGGTCAATATATAAAATTCAATGTTATTTCTATATACTAACAATGAACAATAAAAATAAAATTGAAAAAGCTTTACTATTTACAATAGCATCAAAAACATGAACTACTTAAAGATATTTAACAAAATACAGTAATACCTTGGTTTGTGAGTATAATTTGTTCCAGAAGCAAACTACTCGTATTGCAAGACATCACTCGTTTACCAAGTTAAAATGTATTATTAGGTTGGTACAAAAGTAACTGCCATTTTTGCCATTACTCATAATGGCACAAACCACTATTACTTTTGCACCAACCTAATAGAAATGTTTGCTCATCTTGGGAAACACTCACAAACCATTATACTTACAATCCAAGGTTTTACTGTATGTGCAAGAACTCTACCCTGGAAAATCTGAAACATTTCTGAGAAAAATTAAAAAGGACCTACTAAATGGGGAGACATTATATATATGGACTAGAAGACTCAATATTGTGCAGGTATCATCTCTTCCTAGATTGATCTGTACATTCAATTTAATTGTATTCAAAGTTTCCACCAAGCTTTTAAAATAGCAATTTGTAAGCTAATTTGAATATTTATATAGATATTTAAAAACCTTAGAATATTCAAACCACTTTCAAAAAAGAAGAGTTTCAGGACTCACAGTACAGTATGTGATTTTAAGACTCACTGTAAATCTGCAGTAATTGAGACAGGGCAATATTGATGTAAATATAGAGCTATAGACCAATAAAATAGAGAGTTTAGAGTCACCCATTGCCTGTACTTGTTTGAGGACTACCTGGTAAGAGCTATAATGCAATCTTCAGTGTTTACCGCCTGTGCTAAACTTGGAAGCATGTGGGAGAGGCCATGCTACAAATTGAGTACCAGGCTTATGGGAGTTCCTGGAAAAAAAACCAGGACACCCTAAAGTGTGCTGCCACCTGCCAGCTTTCTAAAGGTTCAGTCACTGATAAAGCCTCATGTGGCATGGGGTTGGGTGTGATGGAGTCTCAGGGAGTCACTAGAATGGGAAGAGGTGTGGTCACCAGGTTAATGTAAATTCTGGTTTGGTGCCTATGCTGAGCCTGGAGTGACTCAGCAAAAAACTCAGAGCACACAAAGGCCAGTTGGCACTCGCCAGTGGCCTACCAGACTCTGATAGTCTTCCAAGGAAAAGTACCATGTGGGGAGGGATGGCTGCTTGTGAAGAAAGTGCCTCAGGCATTGGGGGAGTTAAGTAGTGCGGGATCCCAGTGAGTCAAGAGGGTTGAGCAGTGGAGCTCACCAAGTCAACTAGATTCAGGTTTTCCCGTGGTGGGGGTGGGCTCAACACAGGAAAGATGGCGCCCTCCACCTGCCAGTTGCACGGGAGGAGGACCTCACACAGTGAAAATGCTGCATGTCCTTCATTCCTCCTCCTGAAGCCACACACCTCAGTCTCCTCTGTATGTCTCTGATGCCTTTTGAGTCACTGTCCTTCCACTGGAGAACAAGATGAGTGCCTGTGAGTGAGAGAGTCTGTGCGCATGCCGTTTAAGAGGACGTCTGGGCTTCCCACAGCCTTCTGTCCCACCCAGACATCGGAATCCCCACTGTTTTTCACAGCCAGATATTGTGGTGGCTCCTCTTCCTGGCAACAGTACTATGGGCTGGGGAGCCTGGTGTCCCTCGCTCCTCGGGTTGCGGGGGAACCTCTGCAGCTGAAATATCGCTCCTGATTGTCAACTGCCACAGGGAGGTTTCAGGCCGGTTTTGCATCTCTGCCCCTTCTACCAGTCTCTATGTAGCTTCTTCTTTATATTTTTAGTCATAGGACTTCTGTTTGGCTAGACTTCAGATGGTCCTCCAAGTTGATTGTTCTGTAATTTAATTGTAATTTTAATGCGTTCATGGAAGGATGCAGGCACAGTGTTTATCTACTCTGCCATCTTGGGTCACTCCAGGCAAATATTTTTTAGACAAGTTCATAGAAATCTTGAAACCCAAATGAAAATAATGACAATTTGGACTTCATCAAAATTTTAAACTTCTGCTCTTTGAGAGACACCATTGAAAAAAATTGAAATATAAGCTTCATAATGGGAAAATATATTTATAGCCCATACATTAGACAAAGGACTTGTATACAAAATAAACAAGAAACTCTTACAAGTTAGAAATATAAAAACACAACTTAAAAAAAAATAGGCAAAATATTTGAACAAACACTTCACAAAGGAAGTTATAATAATGGCCATTAAGCACATGGAAAGATGCTCAACATCATTTGACATCAGGAAATTACAAATTTAAACCACAGGGGCCGGCCGAGTGGCTCAGTTAGTTAAGAGCTCATGCAAGAGTGTGAGCTCTGAGCAACAGCGGTTCGAGTCCCGGCCTGAGCTGAGTTGCCACTGAGCTGCCAACAGGTGGCAGGATGGCTCAGCTAAGAAAACAAAAAAACAAATTTAAACCACAATGTTACCACTATTTACCTACTAAAGTTAAAAAGACTGACAATACCACATTTTGACAAGAGCAAATGAACTCCCATCACTATCTGTGGGAATATAAAATAGTAGAGCTGCTTTGGAAAACACTTAGCAAGTTTTTATAAAGCTAAATATATGATTACTATTTAACTCAGCAGTTGTGCCACTAGGCATGCATTCAAAAGAAATGGAAATATTTGTCCACACAAAGGATTGTAAAACAATGTCCATAGCCATTTTAATTATAACAGCCAAATACTGAAAAGCAACAGGTGAATAGACAAACAAGTTTTGGTATATTTATTCAATGGAATACCAATCAATAATAAAATGGGATGAACAAGTGTATATGGAAAAACATGGATGAATCTTGAAAGCATTATGCTGAAAGAGAAGCTGTATACAAAAAAATAAACACCATGTGATTCAATTTAGATGAAATTCTTCAACAGACAAAAGGCATCTATAGCGACAGAGAGCAAACCAGTGGCTTCCTGGATGATGAGTGAGGAAGAATTGACAGCAAAGGGCACAAATGAAATTTAGGAGGTTGTGGAAATATGATATATCTTGATTGGCATGGTGATTACATGAGTCTGTATATTTGTCAAAACTCACTGAAATGTACACTTTAAATTGATGCATCTCATTGTTGGTAAATGATATCTCATTACGGTTGATTTCAAAATTAAGAAAAAGTGAGGGGTGGGAGGGGCTTTAAAAGGAGTATTTATTCTCAAGTTTAGGCTTGTTCTTTATTTGGGGAACTATGGCAAAAGTATAAACAGATTCCTATATGTCTAAAGATTTAGGAAGTATCATAGCTAGACAATGAAGTATTACATAAAATGTGTTTTTAACTCCCTACCTTCACTCAAATACCTTTATTATGATCTAGAAGCCAGATCTGAATGTAGTATTCTTGGACCTCCAGAGCTTGGAGCACTGTTGTGTATAGACTCCTGTCCCTTGGTCTATCCCAATTTTCTTTCTACCTACCTATACTTCCCATGATGCATGTGGCATCCCAACTTTTATGTCCAAGTTCTGTCCACATAGCTCACAATCTACTGGCCTTTTGGGCATTCTGATGGGGGTGCACACTGAGAGTGCAGTTCTTTCGTGGAAAGATAGGCCCAGGTAAGAGGCATACCAGGCCCTGCATATAGGCTTGGGGCCACTTGGGTTGAAAATTACAGGGTGTCACAATGTGATCTAGTGGGGGACATGGGATCCAACTGAACACATGACCTGTCCCAGGAGCTATTTGCCTGATGGGGAGATTGTGGCACACATTCTCAAAATAAGGGAGAGGAGACATAGAGGTAAATGAAATAAGCCTCTGCACAATTGAAGCTTAAAATATTGTTTAGCCTCTGCACAATTGAAGTTTAAAATATCAAACTGGAGGAGGAGGTGTTTCAGATGGGGAAAGAATGCCTAAATACATTTAGAGCAAGAAGCTGTTCCAGTTATATGTGTAGGGCAGCACACAGCCTTTCCTGTTTTTGAGTTCAGCACTTAAAACTGTGGGGATGGTAAAGCAGCCATATCAGGGGTTAAGAATTTAGGAGTCTCATTACATGGCAAAGAAGAATTCTTCTTCCTTCCAATTCTCCTATTATCTGTTTTCCCTCCATCCTTTCCTCCCTCCCTCGCCCTTCACTCCCTTCCTTCTTTCCTTCCTAAGCATTCATTGACACAAGCCAATTTGGCACAAGTCTTTGTAGTTGACCAAAGTAGTGTAACCCATAGCACTTGTTCTTCCAGGATTTAAAAACCAGTTGGTGAAATAAGACATAAACATGTGAAAAATAAAACAACCAAAGGTATATTATGATACACTATATTATTGGCTGCAAGTTCCCAAGAGAGATCAGTGTGACTTAGCATAGTTAGAAAATACTTGGCGTTCAGTTGATCGGTAAATTGAGTTGGGAAAGTTGAGGAAGAATTATGGAGTTGAAGGCAAGAGATAGTCACAGGAGGAAATGGCATCAACAAAGATGTGATGATAAGAATAAATATGGCAGATTTTCAGGTAGTCCGGCTATAGATAAATACACAAATAAATGGAAGGGACTAGGTATTGAAGTTAAAAACTTGAACATAAATTTGAAAAGCTGGTTTGGAGGACAGGTTATAGAAAATATGACTCTATGTTAACTGTACAATCACTAACAATTAAAACATCTGATAACACTTGAAAGTTTACTAAAGCTTGTTCCCATACGTTATCTAAGCTGATCTTTATGAACTTTGGAGGATATTTTGCAAGTAAGGAAAAAAAAGTCTCAAAGGAGAGACTTGCATAGATTCACAGAGCGAGGTATGATGGAGTCAGGACCAGGATCTGCAGTTTCTTGGCTATAAGACATAAATTCTTACATAGTTAAATATTACCTCCTACATAAAGCATCTCCTGGTTGATCTCACTAACACCAATTTCATCTTTTGTAGGGCACTTGTGTGTTCATCTTGTTTCCTCTACTGGGTTAGAAGTAACTCTCCTGAGAATTGGAATTGTATCTTCCACTAGTTTTCTGTTTTCCATAGGGCGTAGCATAATGCTGGACTCATAGAGGGTAGTCAATACATTAATTAATTATGAGTAAATGAACGAGTGAATGAATGAGTGCATCAAGTAATGAGTTGAGATAATGTGAAAAGACTGCATCAAACTGTATGTTAGAATCACCTGTTGGGCTACTTAAACATAGTAATGCCTAGGATCCAATCATTCAATCACTCTGGGAGATGGCTCAGGCAGTGGTAGGTCTTATTTGCTGTTGGTTTCTTCTACGCATGGCAAAGTTTGGCACCTAGGCTTCCCTTAGGCTTTACTCAGTCGAGGCTTTAGTGACATACATGGATGCTTGAGAGGGGGCTGGGAGCCTTCTTTATTTTTATTTTATTTTATTAGCTGAGCCATCCTGCCAACTGTTGGCAGCTCAGCGGCAGCTCACCAGCAGCTCAGCTCGGGCCGGGCATCGAACCACTGTTGCTCAGAGCTCGTACTCTTGAGCCAGCTCTTAACCAACGAGCCACTCGGCCGGCCCCTGGGAGCCTTCTTTAAATGGAGATGTGGGCAATTCAATTCTTTCAGGACAGAAGTAGAGCATATATGATTTTAGTAAATGGAACAAAAAAGAACAAGGCTCTGTAGCTAAAGGTCTCAGGTGTTGGGATGACTAGACTTGTGACAGGTCTGGAAAATGTAAAAGGGATGACTTTTTCTCCTCATCTTTATAATATTTCCAGTAACTGCCATTAAATTCCTTAGGTAACATTAAACATGATTTAACAGAGAGCACTAATGAACAATGAAGTGAGAGGCTGCTGTCTGGACTGTCTGCCTGGTGTGCATACCAAGCAGGCATGTCAGTGTTCATTCCAGTATCTCTGCCTGGTAGAGATACACATGGGAGAGGAGCCAGGAGAGCAAGAGACTGAGGCAGAGGGGGAGGGAGGGTGTACATTTCTAGGCACCTTATTTTTCTTTAAGCCCCTCCAACTTCATTCTCAGAATACGCATCTTCCTTCCCTTGTGTGGTTCTTACACGTTTGGAAACAGTGCAAAGGGCTGACAGTAACAGCTGTTAAAGACTCCCTGCAGATGAAAATAAAAGCCAAACTAGTGCATACATGTGAAGGGGATCATCAGCCAAGTGTGTTGGTATCATCCCTGGATGTTTCCAGAAAAAAAAAAAAGTATGTTTCCTTAGTAATAATAATGTCGTCCACTCCTATCATCCTTTGTTTCTAGGACTCTAAGACATTCTGTTTTGCTATTTGTCCACTTATTGGAAAGGAGGGATAACAGAGTATAAATATTTCCTAGTGTGACCAGCCACCTCAGTTTGACTAGTTTTAGGACTGAAAGCTTCAGCCAAGGGCAAACTGCGATGACTGGTCACCATGGATTTCTCCCAAGGTTATATATGGGATTTCTGAGGTCCAAGGTGACACAGCTTCTTGGACTGGGGGTAAGAGAACATGCTATTCTTGTTTTTTTTTAATTATATAACACAAATAATGCACATGTGTTAAAGAAAAATTGCCTTGCAAAATTTCATTTCTCAGTTAAGTCCAACTTTTCTGTCTAGTCTGTGCATGTACCCACCTTGTCTTCTATCTATACCATTTTTTTTCATACCACCTTCTCTCGCCTTAGACCTCCAATATCTACCCCATCCTCACCCTCAGCTGATTATTTTGTTTCCTACTTCTTTGAGAAACTGAATCACTCAGTAAAGGACTTTCCGAACTCCCACTACATCAAACATCCCCGTCCTGCGTCGGTGCTCCTCTGTTACCCTTCGCCTGGATCTGCAGCTTTGGGCCCTATCACGAAGGCTGAGTTGTGTGCTCGAGCCTATCCCTTCTCACTTACCTGAGAACAGCCTTAGTCAATTATCTGCTCTTTACATCATCAAATTTCCCCCCCTCTCTTTCAGATCATGTTCATCAGGTCACAAACATGGTAGGTATGTCTCCCAGCATAAAAATAATCATTTTGAGACTACATGCCCCTCTAACTTTTGCCTCTTTTCTTGGCTTACCTTTGTGGTAAAACTCCTCAAAGTAGTCACCTATGCTTATTGTATGTGATTTGTATCCGTATTTTATTTCTTACATCAATGCCAATCAAACTCCCATCACCACCACTTCATCAATTCTCCTCTCGTAAATGCCAGCGGTGACATCATGTTACTAAATCCTATGGCTAACGCTCACCCCTCACCTGATTTGACTCACAGCGGCATTTGAGTCAGCTGATCACTTTGTTTTTTTTTATATGTGTCCCTTACTTGGCTTCAGGAATAGTATGATTTTCAAGTTATCATCTTACCTTACCTCACCTCTCTCTTCTTTTCAGGCTCCCTCCTTATCTCGACAAACTCTAAGGTTGGAAATGCCTGGGGCTCAATTCATCACCATAGTTATTCTCCATTTATACTCAAATCCAACATCTATTCTTTTTTTACACTCTTATCTTTTGTCAGGCTCATGGCTTTAGAACCGTATATCTGCTGGAAAGGCCAAATTTACTATATCTGTCATCTAAGCCTCTCCCCAGTCTAGTTTCCAGAATTACATATTCATCTTTTGCTTAATGACTCTATTTGGATATCCAAAAGTCATATAGACTCTAATAATCAAACCCAAAAACCTGATCTCATCCAAACCTGCTCCTTCTTCAGTCTTTCCATCTCAGTACACAGAAAACTCCATCCTTCCAGCTGTCCAATCCAAAAAACTTGGAGCCATCTGGGTGCCTATCCTTTCTCACATTATAGCAAATCCATCAGCAAATCTTCTAAGCTCCAACACTCTGACTGTATGCAGAATTCAACAGCCAGGCTTGTCCAAGCACTATCATTTCTTGCTTGGATTACCCTCAGAGCCTCCTAACTGGTCTTCTGCTTCTGGCCTTTCCTCTGTGACATTTCATCTCAACACCAGAGCCTAAGTAATTCTTCCATTATTTTAGTCAGACTAGTTATCCTTTGTTTAAACCCCACTAGTAACATCAGAACTCTCTCAGTAAAAGCCTACAGGGCTTGGCACGGTCCGACCCCACATTACTTCGATGACCTCATCACCTCCTCTTTCTCTCCTCTTTTCCCACTTCACTCCAACCACACCCACCTTCTCATTATTCTTCAATTAGGTTAGATAGACTCCCACCTAAGCATTTGTGCCCTTGCTGATATCTATACAGCTCACTCCTTCATCTACTTAAGCAGGCTGTTCAAATTTCACTTTCTCAGTCTTCTCTCACAACCTTATTTAAAATTGTAACCACCACTGCCCCACGTGCCTCCGTCCTCTATGCCCTTCCAAACTTTATTTATTTATTTTTTTAGCTGAGCCATCCTGCCACCTGTTGGCAGCTCAGTGGCAGCTCAGCTCAGGCCGGACTCGAACCACTGTTGCTCAGAGCTCAAACCTTTGAGCGAGTTCTTAACGAACTGAGCCACTCAGCCGGCCCCCAAACTTTATTTTTGTCATAGCAGTTTCCAACACATGGCATAATATTTTTTAAATGCATTCATTTATTTTATGTCACTTTCTTCTAAAACGCAAGCTTCGTAAGAGAAAGGGTTTTGTCTACTTGGTTCTTTGTGCCTAGAAAAGTGCCTGGAAAACAGTAGGTGTTCAATGAATACTTGTTTTAAAAATGATTAAATGAGAACCTACCTGGTTTGGTCTCATAAACGGGTTTCACCATTTGCTAGCTGTGTGACCCTGGGCAAGTCTCTGAAAGATTTCAATTGTATTTTCTCACCCACACAATTATATAGCAAAAACCTTATTGAGAGTACTGTTGTGAGGAATGCAGGCAAAAACCCTATTTGACACTTGGCATGATGTATATGCTCAGTAAATAGTCACTGAATCTATGTTTCCTAAAAAGAAATTACCGAGTTTGAGCTCTGAGCAACAGCGGTTCGAGTCCAGCCGGAGCTGAGCAGCCGCTGAGCTGCCAACAGGTAGCAGGATGGCTCAGCTTAAAAAAACAAAAACAAAAAACAAACAAACAAAATAAATAAAATAAATAAATAAATAAAAAGAAATTACCAAAATTTCTTGCAAATTGCAAAACTTATTTTTTCCGCATTTCCCGTCCTACTGCCTGCCCTTCAGGCATTTTCACCTCTGCTTTCTATTTTCCGTACATTTTGCTAAAAGCCAACAGTAATTATTTTCCTTTGGCTGCTCAATTGATCAACGTCAACAAACTGGTGCTCAGTGTCAAATTATTAGTTCTTTCCTTCCTTCCTTCCTTCCTTCCTCTCCTGTCTTTATTTTTATTTTTTTTATTGGGGAACTGGGGGGATGGGAACAGTGCTGGGGAATTGGGGGAAGAGGAACAGACAAGCCGCTGTCCCCCCGTTCCTCAGTCCAGCCGTGGAGGACGCCGCCTCACCGGCCCAAGCTGGCACCATCATTGCGCTCTTCCCAGGTGAGGCAGATCAGTCGCCGGCCCCTGGATGGCCGCTCACGCTGGCTGCTGGCTACACACGGTAGCCCATGGCAACCCACTGCCACAGGGGCTGCAGCCTACACTGTCGCCGGCGACTCACGGCAGCCCAGCTCCAGGTTGAGCTGTTGTCAGCATCTCAGCTGCAGAGGGCAGTGTCACCGGCCCTCATATGTGGGATCCAAACCGGGGCCCTCTGGGGTCCCAAGCCAGTTCCCAACCATTGCGCCACTCGGTAGTCCCCTTCCTCTCCTGTCTTTATTATCCACCTAAAAGACTATATGTATGTAATGTAAAAGACTTAATAGACTTTAAGGAAACTTTCCCAGGAGCTTAAAATTTAATTATGAAGCTAAACTGTCATCTTTCAACCAGATATGAAACAAAATGACTCAACTCTAGTGTTACATGTATGCAGGAATGAATGTTTACACGTTTACAGATTTAGAGAAAGGTCCCTTGAAAGATGTAATATTGGATCTTAGCCTTAAAGGAGGGATAGGTATGTAATTAATGTTAACTGCAGCAATAAATAAACCCCAAAATGATGTGGACTTAACACAATAAGTATTTGTTTATTTCTTATGTCCCAGTTTGATGTGAATCGAGGGCCTCTTATTGGTCAATTCTCCCCCAAGCAATGATGCACATGATCTTCTAGGTCTGTCATCTGCGATATCTGGCCTCCAAGATCACCAAGCACACCCTTTATCTCTACTGGCCTCAGAATAAAGCAGTTTGAAGGGTTAAAACAGTCTTGATTTAGTGTGACCTTACTAGGGGAGTACTACTCTGATTCTTGGGGACTTAGGGCTGCCTTGAATGGTTGTATGTTTCAAAAACATTAGAAAGCAACATAGAATTGTGGCCAGTGCCCTAGAGAGGGTGTTCTGGGTCTCAGGGAGTAGAATTGGAGAATAGTGGTGGGTCATTTCGCCTTACTAACATAAGACTCTAAGGAGATTCTAAGACTGGCATGGAGATATATGGGTCTGTTGAAGAGACAGAAACGCTCTATAAATCAGATCAACAGGTGTGTATGGGATTGCAGGTTATTAATGAAGTGATGGAACTTTGAGGGAGAGAGAGGTTACATTTCAGCAATTGTCACAAACAGGTTTGTTTATGATGAGGACTCTGACCTTGGAGGCTGTCACAATGTCATGCTGCCTCTTTTAGAAGATTATAGTATAATTATAACTCCAATGAGCTTCAGGCAAAGGCTCAAAAGTAACCAAAGAGTTTCTATTTTCTCTCTCAGAAGTGTATGTGCTTGTGATACACTGGGACTAGCTCACAGGTAATGTATTGCTTAAAACAATTAAAAAAGGAAACAAGTGAAATTTCCAGAGAGAGAGAGAGAGAGAGAGAGCCCTTACATTTAGAAGGGGACTGTATACCTTCAAACAAAGTAGCAGTTTCTTTCCCTCTCTGTCTCTGTCTTTATCTCTCCCTATTCCTGCCTCCACCTTTATCTCTGATTCCATTCCTTTTCCTCTGTGTTATTTTTGGTCTTTCTATTGATGTGTCTCTCTATGGGCCTCCTTCTCTCTCCTATCTGGCCTTGTGCCTCTGTTCTCACGGGAGATCAACTTGGCCCACGGACCATATAATCCTTCACACTTTAATGAAATAATAACTTAGTGTCTTTTTTGCTTTAAGATATTATGCCAAGCCAAAGAAAAAGGAACCCAAACTATAGCTTTTAATTTCATAGTCTCAAATGTCAGTAGGAAGTATCATATAAAACTAACAATCCACAATGGAGACTATTCCAGTGGATATAACAGATGCTCTGTAACCTGTAAGGTTATAATTTCTGCTACAGTCTACACCGACTAGCTAGACCTAGATTTTACTCTTAGCTACTTCTGGCTATGCATCAGAATTCCCCGATGTCTCTTTGATTTTCTACTTCAAGGTACTTTTATAGCAGCTGAGAATTTACTTTACTTCAATCTGCACAGGACTTTGAGAGGCAGCGTCATCTGTCCTCTTACTCTTAGTAAGAAAGATATGTAGAGAGATGAAGAGAAAGATGAGATTCTCTTTTTAAGGCTTTTCCCCAGAGGAAAAGGGGAATTTCTATGAAGAAAAAAATATTAGTATTTTATATTTGTTCAGCACCTAAAGTTTGCCAAAGTCTGTGCTAAGCATTTTACATTACGGCGCACAGCAGTGCTGCGAAGTAGGTGTTATCAAGAAACTGAGGCTTCATTAGTCAAGTAACACGCCCGAGGATCTACCATTTGTAAGGAACAGAACCATGACTAAAATTTCAAGTTGTTGAATCGAAATTCCATGTGATTATGTGGCTACTGTGGGCCAATTCTTTATACACATTAACCTCATTTAATTGTTGAACAATTTTTCATAGTAGGCATTATTATCTCCATTTTATGGGTAAGAAGATTGAGGTTTAGAAGTTAAATATTTGACTAAGATAATAGCTGAGAAGTGGCAATTTTCCATTTATTTAGGCTTATAGAGTACCAAACTTTTCCATTCCTTAGGAGTACTCTCTTTCTCTCTCATTGTATTGCCTCCCGAACTCACTCCAGTCAAGCTCTTATGTTCTTATGTCTAATCTAGATCCCTGATAGCTGAGTTGATCTTTTTTCCCTTCAGTATCAGTCACCAGTCAAATAACATATCTACTGTGATTTCCGAATGTCTACTATGTCTAGAGCTCAGAACTGAAAAAAATAGAAAGATAAATAGGAACTGGGTCCTGCCCTCAAGGAGAGATGGTCTTAATTGGGGAGAAGAAAGAGAAGCTCACAATAAAGTTAAATGGCTTTTCAGGCAACAATAGAAGACACGTCATGAAGCAGATTATGATAAATGGCTGAACGACTATTACAGACACTGTGTGCTGTAGGATTTCAGATGAAGGAGAAATGGGGAGCAGATGGTCACTGCTCTCTGCGTAATACACCTTCATATATTTAAAGCTCATTATTGAGACCTTTAGGAATCCCGTGTTTAGGATAAATTGTTTTTTTATCTTTCCTTGGGAACTTTGTTCCCCACTTCTTTGAACATTTCTTGTTTTTTTGCCAGCTTCCCCACATTTCTTAGAAATGTTGGCATCTAAAAAACAATTCAGGGCCAGCGGAGTGGCGCAGTTGGTTAAGAGCTCGCTCAAGAGTGTGAGCTCTGAGCAACAGCGGTTCGAGTCCCGGCCCAAGCTGAGCTGCTGCTGAGCTGCCAACAGGTGGCAGGATGGCTCAGCTAAAAAAAAACAAACCCCCCCAAAAAAACCCACAACAATTCAACACTATGAGTTAAGGAAATCTCTTCTTTGAGGTCTATGAGCTGAGCCTTTCCCTCAGACCATGGAGTCAATGTATATAGACAATAATGAAATATACATTCACAGGTATTTTCACACAGGTCTTGGGATTGGAGGGCATGACCAGCCAAACTCCCAAGCCTGCGGTAGACTTAAGGATAAGGCTGGAGGTGGAGGGGAAGACATGGGCAAGTGTCCCAGTGTTTTCTTAGCACCAAGGTTTATCCTTCTCATCTAGATGGTGCTTGCCTTTATAGATACATTCTTAGGTAGCCTTTAAAAACATATAAATACTATTGACTACTGTGTTATACAATATTCTACTTTTAAAAGCCTAAGAAGCCACCGTTCCTCCTTCATCCATCCCAGTAATGTGATTACTGTTGTTGGGCTGAGGAAAGGAGTTGGGAAAGAAATGCAGAAGATTTAAAGGGCAAAATCAGCGAAATGCAGATGGAGAGCCCAGAAGTAAATCTTACCTACTTCCGCATCCTGCCAGGGACTACTAAAACCTGATGAAAGGTTCACAGCTGTAGAAATCTATATGCACCCATTTTACTTTTTTACTCTTCAGTCAAATGTCAAACACAAATCCTAGAAGACCAAAAGGTTAGGCCATCATAAATGCCCTCCATTTCGAATCAAAGGTGGCCAAGACAAGAAAAACGGACATGATAACCTTGAGAGAGTTTTATCTCCTGGACAGCTTTCAGGATATATGTTTCATAAGGCGCTGCTCAGAGTCAGTTTTGTGTCCGTTCCTGTTGTCACCTCATAAGTTCAGAACACTGAGTTTGTCAGAAGACAATTCCTGCAAAGAAACTGCCAATGATATTTGATTCATGTTCTCTGTTAGAGGATGTTAGAAACTTTCTCAGGAGTCTTGACTTACCCGCTTATGGTGCATACAATCCTGTGACAGGGAACCGAGCCATCAGCCCAGGCTGCTTCTTATAGGCCCTTGGCCAACCAAATGCATGACTTTCTCATCCAGCTGGAGACACATAGGCAGCTGGCAAAACCTAGTGTCATACTGAGGTGTGGAAAGAAGACTACAGTGCTGGACTCTGAGGTGGAAGACTCGAGCTGTATTCGAGGATTCGCTATTGTAATTTAAGCTCATTCACTTTCAGATATATTATCTTTAAATAGCGCTAATAATATTATGACATATACCCGTGGATGTGTTGGAATATTTAGGGTAGTTTTAGACTATGTCAGGAAAATAACATATTTTAAGAAACAGTTGTTTAACCTAGGTCTTCCATTGTCCAATTAGGAAGGAGTTTGTAGGGAAGGGTAGGCCAGGAAAATAGAGAACAGAGTGATGGCTTCGGGACAGTTACCCAGACCTTAAACAGTAGTTATTTTCTGGCCACCAAAGGTATTAGATTTGATTTTTCGTGAGAAACATTGTTCCAAGCTCAACTTTATACAGTCCATGCTATGCACATAACAGTTGCTCACTAAAGTTTTTATGGGAAATAGATGGGTGGATGCGTAAGGAGTCACTAGATATTTTCCTCATAGTGATGGCCCAATCAACCCTAGCAGGTTATGTTTCACAGACCATGGAGGTGCCCCCTTCCAAGCATGGCGATAGCAAAGTGCCTGGAAGGACATCATCCTGGAAGTCATTTCTATCTGAAACTCCTCAAAGCACATCAGAATCTCACACTGGCTATGCTGGCTGCACCCTTTAAAGCTGGAGTCCTCTCCTACTTCTGTTCAAGCCCATTTGCATGCTGGTTCGGTGTGTAATCTTGCTGGCTGTAGGATTACTGATGACTGACAGCCATTCCCTGAGAACATCGGGTCTGCCTGTAGCCTGGCTGTGCATGAATGCTTCACGGTGACAGGATTAAGCACTGAAGGCTCTCCAGGGACAGCCCATGTTCACAATGTGTGTCTGAGATACTGTCAAACATGGCAGCCAAGGGATGGCTACTAGGCACTGATGCCTCCCATGCATGAAGAGTATCACGGAAACAAAGCACCAAGAAAGATCCTCGTGCAGGCTAGCTTCCTGGGCTCCTTACCATTGTCTGTCTGGCCAAGAAGATGTTGGTGGGAGGCAAAAGACTCCATCTGTCTCACCTCCTTTATTTTGTGTGGTGTTTTCCCAGTAATTAAATGTGTTATAACCAAAAAACCCAGCTGGATGTCTTGTAGACATACAACACACTCTCATCTAAGTCCAGGGACTAAACTCCCTAATCCAAACATTTGACAGGAAACATGAGGAAACAAGTAAGTAGGAAGGTAACCAAACGATTGCAGCTTTGGAACATCAGAACACACCGGGGCTTGGCCACTGACAGGGAAGGGTCAGCCCATTGAATTCACAAGTGGGATTAATATATCATTTCTTACCACTCAACAGGTTAGGTTCAAAGAACGTTTCATTCTCAGGAACTTTTGACCTACAGTCATAAAGCTTAGTTCATGAAGAATATTAAGACTTCAGAGAAAAATACAGGTCTTGAGTTGATTTTCTCTGCTTATTAAAAAAAAAGCGATTCCCCCATTCCTCCATTAGGATACTGTCACAAATGGAGTTAGATTGGGGGAAAGAACCCAGATCTTTTGTGGATCCCACTAATGTTGTTGTTGAACCAATCTAGCAACCCGGAGTTACAAGTGGCCTCCAGGTTTGAGATGCGAGGTCTTAATTTCTGTTGTCAATCCCACCTCTCCAATCCTACAACCTCCTCACTACTCCCCATGACCTTGTAGCCCTGGGGCACACCCCAAATAAGTATTCCTTTTTCATTGCCACTGGGCTCAAAATTCTTCAGGAGGAATAGAAGTGGTGCCATCTAAAGAAAAATTCTGAATACTGTTATAAAAGCTAATGATAGGAAACCACAGGCCTTGGAGACTGAAGTATTTGGTCTAGTTCTTTCAGATGGACCCTGATTGCTATAATTTAGGTCTTTGGTGTATCCCATCCCCATGTGCTCTACTCCCCTGCTAGACAGGCAGAAGGTGACTTCCTCACTTTCTTGAGCAAAGATACTGATGACTTCTGAAAGAGGCTGAGCTATGCAACCAGCACAGCGTTTTTTTCACCTGTTCTCCCCTTGTCCCTGTCATCTGACTCCCCAGCATTGCTCTGCTTGCTGTTGGTTATTAATGACCCTCTCCTTATTTTGGCCAGTTTCCTGAAAACTTGAACCACCGCAGGGGCTGTGTGTCTTCCAGAAATCCTAGCGTTAGTACAGGCCTGGTGCCAATGACTCCTGTAGACGGAAGGTCATTTAGAATTGTACAGTGATAGAGAGCATTCATTTCGAAACTTTAGTTTATAGAATGGGACACAGGGGCCAGAGAGCTGTATGGATTATCGAAGTTCAAATGGATAACTGTGGCTGAACAGGAACGAGAAGCTAGGTGTCCTAACTCCCAGGTCACTGATCATTCTGGCCGTTTAACTCCCCAGCAGCTTTTTTCAATGCTTCTACTCCATGATTCCACTTTGCCTGCTTTCCTATGTTGACTTGCTTGAGAATCTTACAACTCATTTTTTATCCATCTTATTCTCTACAATTTCTGTGCCTTCTTCTACCATGTTTTCTCCCTCCATCCCCTCCCCACTGTTAATCCCTGTTGTTAAGTCACCTTTAGGAAAACACACAGAATTGGGTGAATAGAAAATAAATTCTGCATTCCTTGCCAGTGTGGCCTGAGGGAAGTCATTAAGAAGCAGCTCTTCCTTGATGTGCTTCTAAGGTGTCTGTGATTGTGGCTGAAATTTCAATATCAAAGGTTAAAGTATCATGGTTTCCTTTACACTTTCTTTTATTTGCAATTACTCCTGGGAGGAGAGCATATCCAAGCAGGAAGGCTCAGTGCAGTGCTCCTCAACCCAGATTACAGTTTAGAGAGGTGAACCATCTAAATATCCTCTCTGGGGCTACAGGAGTACAAAAAACAACAACAACAACAACAACAAAATGCAGATGCGCACATGGGAACAAGTGAACAGTGAAGAGCCCAGAGGAGGAGCAGCAGTCTGTGGCTGGGTGGCTGGGCCAGAGGGAAGGATTTTCCAGCTTTGGTTCAGTATTCTAGTACAGAAGGAAGAGAATGCAGGTGAGTAAGTGTAGATTCAACAAAAGGAATAGAAGTGGATTCAAAGACTGTGGTTGTGATTAGGCTCCCTAGGAACCAGTGTGAATACAAGAGCTCTAGTGGTGGTTTGGAGAGTCCAAGAGAGACTGAAAGCAAGAGGACATGGAACACTGCTAGCTTGGGCATCACGAGGTGTAATGTTTTTACTGTCAAGTTGCTTATTTGACTGAACATGTGACTTTTCCTCTCTAAGCCTCAGTCTCTTTAGCTGTAAAATGAGGCAGGTGGACTTGGTTATCTCAAGGTCCTGATTTTGTCTAACTCGACTGAAGCCAAAATTCTCTCACATTGCTAGTTCCACTTTGACCAATCTGTCCAGGTGGAACTTTCTCTTGGCATCGCCACAAAGCAGCTACCTCATGGCCTTTCTCTTCTCTTACATGCCTCTTCTCTAAAAAGGAAACTCGGGCCGGCCGAGTGGCGCGTTGGTTAAGAGCTGGCTTGGGACGCCAGAGGGCCCTGGTTCAGATCCCACATGAGGCCAGTGACACTGCCCTCTACAGCTAAGATGCTGAACAACAGCTCAACCTGGAGTTGGGCTGCCGCGAGTTGCCGGCGACGGCCTAGGCTGTAGCCACTGCTGCAGTGGGTTGCCATGGGCTACCGTGTGTAGCCAGCAGCCTGCGTGAGCAGCCAGCAGCTGCAGTGAGCGGCCGTCCAGAAGCCAACGACTGATGTGCCTCGCCTGGGAAGAGCACAATGATGGTGCCAACTTGGGCCAGTGAAGCAACGTCCTCCACAACTAGACTGAAGAACAAAAGGACAGCAACTNTAAATCAATAATATGAGGTCTGACAATTAAGTTTGTGACCTTGCCACCATGTGCTTACATTGGCAGCACTGTATAAACAGTAAGGTTTCATAACCTTAGTATATCAGTGTCTCACAACTTTGTTCGTTATCAACGTGTGGTGGTGTCTTGTTGAGTGGCGTTCATTATTGTTGTTGTGTGTTTTTGTGTGCCATCCCGAGAATGTCTGAGCTTGAATTAGAACAATGAACAAACATTAAATTTCTTGTTAAACTTGGCAGAAGTGGAAGTGAAATCAGGGACATGTTAGTTCAAGTTTGGGGATGATGCAATGAGGAAAATGGCAGTGTACAAATGGATTAAGTGTTTTTCTGAGGGGAGAGAATGCGTCACGGCTGAAAAGAGGTCAGGGTCGGCCAGTAACAAGCAGGACTGATGGGATCATTGCAAAAATTCATCGAATTGTGTGTCAAAATTGTCAGCTGAGTGTGAGAAGCATAGCAGACCAAGTAAATATTGATAGAGAAACAGTCAGGAAAACCTTAACTGAAAATCTTGGCATGAGAAAGGTGTGTGCAAAAATGGTCCCAAAGGAGCTCACCGATAAACAAAAGCAAAGGAGAGTTGAAGTTTGCCAAGACCTTGTGGAGAGGCAAAACAATGTTTTGGGCTGTGTTACCACTGGTGATGAAACATGGGTGTATTAATACAACCCTGAAGCAAAGCGTCAATGTGCACAATGGAAGTCAGCCAATTCTCCATGACTAAAAATTTCCATCAGTCCAAATCAAGAGTCAAAACAATGTTGCTAAACTTTTTGATATCAGAGGGATTATTCATTATGAATTTATACCAACTGGACAAATAGTTAACCAAGTGTACTATTTGGAAGTGCTGAAAGGCTGCGTAAAAAAGTTAGATGAAAACGACCTGAACTTTTTGCCAACAATTCATGCCTCTTGTATCACGACAATGCAGCAGCTCACAGGGCACTGCCTGTGAGGGAGTTTTTAGCCAATAAACAAATAACTGAATTGGAATACCCTCCTTACTCCTCTGATCTGGCCCCGAATGACTTCTTTCTTTATTTGAAGATAAAGGAAATATTGAAAGGAAGACATTTTGATGATATTCCAGACATCAAGGGTAATGTGATGACAGCTCTGATGGCCATTCCAGAAAAAGAGTTCCAAAATTGCTTCAGAGGGTGGAATAGGCACTGGCATTGATGCATAGCTTCCCAAGGGGAATACTTCAAAGGTGACCGTCCATTCAGCAATGAGGTATGTAGCACTTTTTCTAGGATGAGTTTGCAAACTTCATTGTCATACCTCGTATGATCATCATAATAATAACCAACATTTATCAAGATGTTGTCATTATCATCATCACCATGATCATCACCACCATCATCAGCATCCTCCTCCTCATCAAGTTGTTAACATGAATTAAGACATATTTGTTCCAGGCACTGTTTTAAGCACTTCCAGTGCATTACTTTTTCAATCTTCATTACAACACTGTTATCCTCTCTTTGTAGAAAGGAGACTGAAACCAAGTATTGTAAGCTGTCCAGGACTTTGAGCTAGCAAACATAGACCCTAGAATCCTAAACTACCACGCTCTTATGAACTCTCCAGGGTCTTTGCCATTTGCTCTGCTCTGTTGCTGGAGTAGAGTAAACAGATAGGTCTTAGTGTCAGTCCTGGGGTTGTGACTTTGGGCTTCTCTAAGGCTGATTTCATATCTGTGACATGGGAATACAAGTACAAATAGAGCCAAAAGGGCCAAACTAGGTGGAGGCAATGGAGGTGCCTAGGTGCCACCTCAGAGTCCTGCACTTCTGACCCGGAAGCCAGTGCCTTCTCACTTATGCAGCCCAAGCAAACAGGTGCCTCACTAGCTTATCCTAGTCTTGGCACTAGTAACAAGGATTAAATGAGACCCATTATTTAAGTTACAGGTATATAATATGTTCTTAAATAAGCATTTTCTCCTTCTTCTTGAGATGAATATTGTGAGATCTCTCCCGGAAGGCACAATTAATTACAAGAGAGGGAAGAGATCACAAAAACCTATGGTTCTTTGGATTGATTGGGATATGAGGGGCAAGTGAGGGAACTGGGAGGGTCCTGATGATAAACGTCACACTTGCTGAGACCCTGCTTTATTCCACTGGAACCCACCTGTTCTTTTTCCTCCTTATGTGCTGAAGGTCTCACTTTAAAGGAGCGGGACACAAAGGCAGCTGCTGTCCCAGACAGGCTCTTATTTCCTGGCCTCTCAGTCACTGATTCTTTGGGTCACATTCGTGGTGTTTGCATTCTCCCAGCCCACTGAGGGTGACAGCAGTACGTGCATGACTGTCAGCAAAGAGGCCCCTCCCAGGGGGGCCATTTTAATAAGCAAAATTACCCTTTGGAATAGCAAAATGTTATGGCTTGAGGGGACCTTGTAGACCATTTCATCAAGCAATCTCATTTTAAAGATGTTGCCACTAAGGCCCGGGGAGGAAGACTCGCTTATCCTCTGTCTGTGGGTTAATGTGGATTTGTGAATAAAGCTGGGTCTTCCAAATCCACAGCTACTCAGTGCTGCTGTGCTGGTTTCCTGTAGCTTTCTGTACTGTGCATGAGATGAGCCACCAGCGAGGCTAGCAGTGGACATGGTAGGCCAGGAATCTTGCTCGAAGCAGCTTAGCCTTTCCCCTTCTAGAGAAAACTGTTTTTAGAAACCTTGAAGATGACCTGCTCTTCCTGTCCCCAAATTCCAATTTGTAACCTTCATGAAAGAAGAAACTGTTCTACAACCCTCCTTGCTGGGCANTAGACTGAAGAACAAAAGGACAGCAACTTGTCTGTTCACCTTCCCCCAGTTCTCCAGCACTGTTCCCATCCCCCCAATTCCCCAATAAAAATAAATAAATAAATAAATAAATTAATTAATTAAATTAAATTAAATAAAAAGCAAACTGTTTCTGAATCTTTTATATCAAGCAAATCCAAGCACTTTTTGAAGCCTCATTTGACCGTGGCACCAAGCCCTGGGGCCGTGGCATCCCACTCTTCAGTGCGCTTTCCTTTCTTCTTCCCAAACAACTCTTCCCCTCTACCTAGCAGGTCTAACTCATTTAATAGCAAATCAGAAACCTCCTGCTGCTCCTAATGATAACACTTTCTGTGATTTGCATGATAAAATTCAACTGATTTCAGATAGCATTTTTTAGGACAAATAGGTGACACCAGGGCTCCATGAGGGGAATAAATGACCACGTCAAATGCTATGCCATCCCAATTGTGGATTCAGATTGGCTGACATTCAGCCCCAAACAAAAGCACACAGCCTTGTCTAATGGAGCAATGAAAAAGGATATCTAGGAAATATTAACAAGTTTTGCATGGTAATTTATGCAAATGCACACCATAACTCAGCTGAAGAGGTTCAGTTTACACCTATGGAAGGCAGCTGTGCTAGCCAGGGATTTTATGGAGCTGAGATCACCTTATTACATCTCAGAGGTTGTGGGATTCCATACAAATTAGCAGTGAAGAGGCCTAGGGTGGCAATTAGTCCTCAGACTACCTGCATCAGAATCATTATGGGGTGCCTATTAAATGCAGTTTCCTCTGGTTCTGTTATAGACCCATTGGATCAGAAGCCCTTAGACTGGGGCCTGAGAATCTGCATTTTAGTAAACATTTTATTTATTTATTTTTTTGCACACTGAATCAGACCACCTGTTAGCTCCTGGCCTCCATGGTCAGTACCTTCTACATCTAGGTTATGTACACAATTACCCACTCTCTTACTATATGAGTTGGCTAAGTCACCTCATCTTTTTCAGCCTAAAGTTCCTCATCTATAGAATAAGAAGTGGACTCAATTACCTCTTAAGTGTTTCAGGCCATGATTCTTTTTTTTGAGCAAAGCAGGGGCCACACTTCAGGCCAAACATACACGCAGGTGGCCAGTTTGTAAACTGACCCAGATGGGCTCTGTAGCCATGCCTCTGGATTTCTGCTGCCTCCCAGGAACAAAAGGGACTACCGCCTCCCTATTCTTTTGTGCCTCCCCAATTTCTTACCCACACAATCTCTTTGTAGTTGGAAGCCATGCTTACCCCACTGCTGCTGCCAGAGCACTGTGTCTAGACCCAAATCCTTTCTCATGGCTTAGGCTTTTGAAAGTAAAAGTCATTGTACTTTTTGTTTGCTTGTTTACTTTTCTTTTGAAGGCTGGTTATGTTAACCATTCTTTAGTGCCTGTCCTCTAAAGAAATAACTCTTTGTGTGTGTGTGTGTGTGTGTGTGTGTATCTATCTATCTATCTATCTATCTATCTCTCTCTCTATCTATCTATCTATCTATCTATATATATATATATATAATTTTTTTAAGATTTATTGGGGGAATTGGGGAGGGGAACAGTGTTGGGGAATTGGGGAAGGGGAACAGAGAAGTTGCTTTCTTTTTGTTCTTCAGTCTGGTTGTGGAGGACGTTGCTTCATTGGCCCATGTTGGTATGATCATTGCGCTCTTCCTGGGTGAGGTAGATTGGTCGCCGGCCTCTGGACAGCTGCTCACGCTGGTTGCTGGCCGCTCACACTGGCTGCCAGCCACTCACAGTAGCTTATGGCAGCCCACTGCAGCAGGGGCTGCAGCCTACGCCATCACCAGGTACTCATGGCAGCCCAGCTCCAGTTCGAGTTGTTGTTCACCATCTTAGCTGTAGAGGGCAGTGTCACTGGCCCTCATGTGGGATCTGAACCAGGGCCCTGCTATGCAGAGCTGGTGTCCCAAGCCAGCCCTTAACCAGCATGCCACTTGGCTAGCCCACTCTTCGTATATTTTATATAGTACAATATTCAACACCTAAAATGGCATCTGTTGTATAGTAGGCTCTCAATATTCATTGATCAATTACCTGCTGGAATAGGGAATGGGAAGGGGGACATAGAGGGTGGCAGAAGTATATTTTAATATCTTAATATATTAGCACATAAAACTAACATTTATTTACAACCAAATATGCTCAAAGTTTTATATACACATTACCATATTTATTCCTTACACATCTATGAGGCAGTTATTAATATATGCATTTTATTTGAGGAAATGGACTCAGATAGGTTAAAATACTTATGCAAAACTTTGCATTAATAAGTTGTTGAATATGGATTCAGTGCCAGGTTTGTCTTACAAGCAAACCCAAGTATTTCCATCTGAGCATGGTGCGTCCCAAAGTAAAGTCCAGCAAAAATTTGTTAACTAATTATTTCATATGTTAGTTTTCCTCCTGTTTTATTGTTCTTTCTTTCCTTTTTTTTTCTTAATTGGGGATTTGGAGAAGGGGAACAGTGTTGGGGAATTGAGGAGGGGATCCAGCCAAGTTGTTGTTCTTCAATCTTAGTTGTGGAGGGCGCCAGTCACCATCTGGCTGCCCGTCAGCAGTTCATGGCCTCTAAGCTCAAGGTGCTGTATTACAATCTTAGTTGTGGGTGGGTGTAGCCACCATCCCATGCTGGAGTAGGCATGGCGTATTCTTTATGTTTAAGAGTTTTCTCTGCAATCTGTTCTCCTCTTACTTAGCTGAATGTTTGGTCATTCAGTACATTGAAGTACAGACACAAAATTGACAGTTTTCACTGGGCAGAAAGGTACCCAGAAAAACATAAGGGTGTGTGTGGATGGGAGTGGTGGTGGGTGGAGTAGTTAGAAATGGGGGAAAAAATCATTATAATGGTCAAAGTGCAATGTAATAAGATGGCCCGACTGCTGCAGTTGGCTGACGGCTGCCTCCCTGTATTTATACTTGTGCAGAGGACCTTCCTCTGTGGTCTCAGGCCTGAAGCTCAAAAATCCAGCCACTAGCCCCTTAAATCCTGCCCTCTTCCTCTTTATTATAAGGCATTAGGTCATTGTAAATTCTCAGCCCACCATGTGGCCTGCAACCACAGCTCCTGATTCTTGTTAGGGAAGAGGTGTATATCATTGGTAAGGATCACTGCTAGGATGCACAGACTCACAGAGGTGATGCTTATGTTTTTTCTCCAGTACAAAGCCCCCTCTGCATGTCCCTTCCGGGCCTATTGCTTATCCTTCTTCCAGGTTCCATGTCATCTCTTTCTGTCTTGGTTTTGAGTTTAACCTTCCTTTGGCTACAGCAAAGTCTGATTTCATCACTTACTTCAAGTCTTTTTTCTGTAACTATTCTCTTTTTCTTCCACAGACCTACCACATGGGCTGTCTTTGTTCTTATCACAAAGGGAGTTGTCAGTATTGAAGGCTCTTTGCAGGAAGGCTGGGAGGAAGCTCTTGTTTTTCTAAGTTACAATCAGATGCACTATTTGTGCTTCTATCTTCTTTCAGGCATGCTGCATAAATGTAACTGCATAGGAGGCATCATATATTCATGGGCTTAGGATGAACTGAATATATGTATGGGGGGGGTTGTACAGTTCATTACAGGAGAAAAAATGAGCTAAAAAGTAGGAAAAAGCAGAGGAAGAGAGAAAGAGAGTAAGAGCAAGAACTTGGATCATGAAACCCATTAGTAATGGTGCCAGTGGCCCCAATACTTCAATATTCTACCCCTGGGGTAGTGTTTTAATGTCAGATCCTCTCAAGGCTCTCTTCAGCTCAGGGGGTCAGTGTGTGATTGGGCATCATCCAGTGTGACATTCAGAGTGACATCCATCAAGTGCTCCTTTCAACTTCTCTTTGGGCTGATGAAATTAGAGTTGTCAGTATGGAGACAAGCAGCTCAAATGTGGCAGGGACCGTGGACACCAGCCCAAGGAAGTAAAGCCATGCACATGTTCTCTCCTGGGCAATCTCACTTGGGGCCAGGCTCTGTGGATCAAGGGCAGTGAATCAGCCTTCACTTTTCATTTGTCACCTGCTTTATGTGTGTCCTCTCTAAAGATGGTCAAGTAGAGAGGAACAAGTGAGAGAGCCACTCCTCTGTAGGCTGAAGGCCCAGTTTACAGGTCACCATCAAGACCTCGGTTTTGGAGCCAGCCGAGTGGCACGTTGGTTAAGAGCTGACTTGGGATGCCAGAGGGCCCCAGTTCAGATCCCACATATGAGGGCCAGTGACACTGCCCTCTACAGCTAAGATGCTGAACAGCAGCTCGACCTGGAGCTGGGATGCCGTGGGTCACCGGTGATGGCATAGGCTGCAGCCCCTGCTGCAGTGGGTTGCCATAGGCTACCGTGTGTGGCCAGCAGCTGGCGTGAGCGGCTGTCCAGAAGCCAGCAACTGGTCTGCCTCACCTGGGAAGAGTGCAATGATGGTGCCAGCTTGGGCCAGTCAAGCAATGTCCTCCACAATTAGACTGAAGAACAAAACGACAGCAAGTTGTCTGTTCCCCTTCCCCCAATTCCCCAACAAAAATCTTAAAAAAAAAAAGGCCTCCATTTGGCTTTGCCATCTTTTTCATACCCTGTGCAGTTCTGCAAAACAACCTTTGAGTTGCTGATTCTGATGGACGAGAGCTGTGCTCAGAGACCAGCAGTTAGTCTGTGTGTGATCTTGGTTCCATGACCACACTCACAAAGAACTGCTAATGGAAAGGTCAATTAAATAATGCCAGCCACTGCTTTTCTTCCCCCAAGGCACTGGCACTGCTAGCAAATGTACTTTGTGGATTATTAACAACAATTAATGGGGGAGTAATTGACTATGTAAGGAGGCTAGTTAAGGTAGCAGGGACAACCCAGCCCCAGATTCTTGGGGCCAGGGCCTCCCAAGGGAGTAGACTACATCCTGGACTAGCAGTCAGTGAGCTGAAGAGGAGACACATCTTGGGTTCCATGGGGCAAAATTTTCAGAAATTCTGGCCTGGTGCTGGAGTGCACATGGCCCCAAATTGCAATGCCTGACAAATTCTCTATGTTGGATTAAGCTCCTGATTCTAAATGGAGTCATTTCCTTAATGTGCAAAGACACAGGTTCAGCTATTAGAGCTGCAAATGACATTCATTGTGTGATTTGAGACCACTCCTACAATTCCTCCAAAAAATAATTTGTCTGGATTCAGTGATAGTATCTAGTAATTTAGGGATTGGAAATCCAGTGTTTAAGATATTAGTTCCTGCTAATATACAAAAACCTCATAAGAAGGATACCACATTGAATATTATAAATCAATAATATGAAGTCTGACAATTAAGTTTGTGACCTTGCCACCATGTGCTTACATTGGCAGCACTGTATAAACAGTAAGGTTTCATAACCTTAGTATATCAGTGTCTCACAACTTTGTTCGTTATCAACGTGTGGTGGTGTCTTGTTGAGTGGCGTTCATTATTGTTGTTGTGTGTTTTTGTGTGCCATCCCGAGAATGTCTGAGCTTGAATTAGAACAATGAACAAACATTAAATTTCTTGTTAAACTTGGCAGAAGTGGAAGTGAAATCAGGGACATGTTAGTTCAAGTTTGGGGATGATGCAATGAGGAAAATGGCAGTGTACAAATGGATTAAGTGTTTTTCTGAGGGGAGAGAATGCGTCACGGCTGAAAAGAGGTCAGGGTCGGCCAGTAACAAGCAGGACTGATGGGATCATTGCAAAAATTCATCGAATTGTGTGTCAAAATTGTCAGCTGAGTGTGAGAAGCATAGCAGACCAAGTAAATATTGATAGAGAAACAGTCAGGAAAACCTTAACTGAAAATCTTGGCATGAGAAAGGTGTGTGCAAAAATGGTCCCAAAGGAGCTCACCGATAAACAAAAGCAAAGGAGAGTCGAAGTTTGCCAAGACCTTGTGGAGAGGCAAAACAATGTTTTGGGCTGTGTTACCACTGGTGATGAAACATGGGTGTATTAATACAACCCTGAAGCAAAGCGTCAATGTGCACAATGGAAGTCAGCCAATTCTCCATGACTAAAAATTTCCATCAGTCCAAATCAAGAGTCAAAACAATGTTGCTAAACTTTTTGATATCAGAGGGATTATTCATTATGAATTTATACCAACTGGACAAATAGTTAACCAAGTGTACTATTTGGAAGTGCTGAAAGGCTGCGTAAAAAAGTTAGATGAAAACGACCTGAACTTTTTGCCAACAATTCATGCCTCTTGTATCACGACAATGCAGCAGCTCACAGGGCACTGCCTGTGAGGGAGTTTTTAGCCAATAAACAAATAACTGAATTGGAATACCCTCCTTACTCCTCTGATCTGGCCCCGAATGACTTCTTTCTTTATTTGAAGATAAAGGAAATATTGAAAGGAAGACATTTTGATGATATTCCAGACATCAAGGGTAATGTGATGACAGCTCTGATGGCCATTCCAGAAAAAGAGTTCCAAAATTGCTTCAGAGGGTGGAATAGGCACTGGCATTGATGCATAGCTTCCCAAGGGGAATACTTCAAAGGTGACCGTCCATTCAGCAATGAGGTATGTAGCACTTTTTCTAGGATGAGTTTGCAAACTTCATTGTCATACCTCGTATGATCATCATAATAATAACCAACATTTATCAAGATGTTGTCATTATCATCATCACCATGATCATCACCACCATCATCAGCATCCTCCTCCTCATCAAGTTGTTAACATGAATTAAGACATATTTGTTCCAGGCACTGTTTTAAGCACTTCCAGTGCATTACTTTTTCAATCTTCATTACAACACTGTTATCCTCTCTTTGTAGAAAGGAGACTGAAACCGAGTATTGTAAGCTGTCCAGGACTTTGAGCTAGCAAACATAGACCCTAGAATCCTAAACTACCACGCTCTTATGAACTCTCCAGGGTCTTTGCCATTTGCTCTGCTCTATTGCTGGAGTAGAGTAAACAGATAGGTCTTAGTGTCAGTCCTGGGGTTGTGACTTTGGGCTTCTCTAAGGCTGATTTCATATCTGTGACATGGGAATACAAGTACAAATAGAGCCAAAAGGGCCAAACTAGGTGGAGGCAATGGAGGTGCCTAGGTGCCACCTCAGAGTCCTGCACTTCTGACCCGGAAGCCAGTGCCTTCTCACTTATGCAGCCCAAGCAAACAGGTGCCTCACTAGCTTA
>NW_017731814.1:1243367-1245780 GCF_001890085.2 Hipposideros armiger | reverse complement strand
GAGGGCAGACCAGGACCAGAGCTAACCCATTCTTCATCCTGCCTGGCATTTCCTTTCTCCTGGAGGTGCCTTTTGTTGAGTCCTCAAGCCTGTGCTATTGTGAGCCTCAGAGCAGGCTCTGTGGGTGTTTGGGGAGGAGGGGTTGAGGGAGCGGGACGCACACGCTCATATGCCTTTCCTCCCTCCCCCCTTCTTTTTATTATCATTAATAATGAAATATTGAGACCAGGCTGCTAATGAGCCTAAACTCCCTCCTGTTAGTTTATTTTTTGCCTTCAGACTGTCACTTCGGAGTAAATTACTTTTCTCTGCATCTTGTTCCAGTAATATTACACCAGCATGACCCTCCCCCCCCCCACCCTGTTCTAATTTCAGGGTTATTCAGCTCCTCTCACTGTAGTTTACTGAGCAAGGGAGGTCGCCCCATCTATCATCCTTAAACCTGCGCAATGTGTTCCCTTCTGCAATTGAGACATCATTCTTGTTGCGCTGGGTCGAGTAGGGTTTTAAATACTTATACAATACAACAGATATAACCTATAAATAAGTAAGTAAATAAATAATATATACCCATCTCTGTATGTTATTCCTCAAGCTCCGTGGAGAAAGATTTAGAGACCAGGAGGCAGAGGGAGCCCTGTTTTGGGGGGAGGGGCCAAACAAACAGACGAGCTGCAATGCCCCATCATCCACCGCCACTGCCGTCTGCTCAGCTCTGGCTTATGTTCATTTCATGGCATGCTAAGCACTTCCTTGTCAATTGGAAGATGTCAGGATGTGAAAACAACCAACATTAAGTAGATATTTTGTGCCAGCATGACAGCAAGTGTCTCAGATATGCTTTGTCGCCTGTTCAAAGATGCTAAAATGGTCTTCATCAAACAGCCACCATTTCTTCAGGCTTCCCCTACTTCAGGGGACACGAAGGACTGGAAACTTGAGACTGATTTCTCTTTCTTTTTTTCCTCCCTGATTCCCGCCTCTCTTCCTGGTCTTCATACTGGTTAAAAAGAAGGCTCTCAAGCCTTAGTTTATATCCCAGCTCTGTCTGCCAGTGACTGCGTGATCTTGGACAACTAACTGAACCTCCCTGTGGCGTGTCCTTGCCTATGGTGCCGTGACAATGATCATTCTCACTTCAGAATGTTTTGAAAACTAAATGAATTAGTACATGCAATGTGCTCAGTACAGTGCCTCACACTTTATAAACACTCAGTAGAGCTTTTTTCTTCCTCCTCCTCTTCCCCTTCCCCTTCTTCTTTCTCTTTTTTTATGTCCTTCCTTCCTTTTTTNCTTTATGCATCTTTCTCTACCTTCCCCATCTTCCTAATGATGACAATATGTGGCAAGTCCATTTCTGTTCTCTTTTCCCTAAGGTCACAAAGTGGCTTCTTCTAGGAGTCTGCTTACTTGCTAATTACTGATGGAGTGTGATCTGATGAGCCCCTAGCCTTGTGGATGCTCTGATTCTCTGAGTCCTGAAGCTGAATATTTAGCTGGGTATTTAGGATAATGTCGCTCTGCACCTTGCCTTCTTGGGAAAAAAACAAAGACCACCAACCGAAGGCACAAAAGCTTCTAAGAGTGATGCTGGCCAAAGACTATTATCCCTCTCAAATGACCTCTCCTTGGTCACAGTGATTCAGATCATGCAGGCAGAAATAATTTGAAGGCACTTTGGAAAAGTCAAGTAGTTATGATGTCTCTTTGTAGCCCTGAATTATCTTAGAAACTGAGAAAATTGCCTCTGTGTATCACTCACTCCAGTATGTTCAGTGTTCTCTCTCTCTCTCTCTCTCTCCATGGTTATTTCTATTATCTAGATTTTTCATTAAAAAAATGACTTGTCCAAAGTCTTATAGCCAATAAGAAGCAGAGATGGGAGTTAAAACCAGGTCTATTGATCGCACATTTCAGCAACTTTCCCAAGAGATATTGGTACCCTGCTACTCAACGTGTGGGCCACAGACCAGCAGCATGAGCGTCTCCTGGAGCTTGCTAGAAATGCAGAATTTTAGCCCCCACTGAATCAGAATCTACTTTTTTAACAAGGTCCTCAGGCAAATTTGTGCACAATGAACTTGGAGAAGCAATGCTTTAGAATATTAAATGTTCTTATAGTCACTAAATTGGATAAAAAGAAACAAGTGAAATTAATTTTGGTTTTAATAATACATTTTAGCCCCAAATATCAAACATATTACTTCAACATGTGTCAATATGAAAAAAATTATTAAAAGAAAATGTACCTTTTTCTTGTACTGTCTTTGAAATCTGATATATATTTTACACTACACATCTCATTTCAGACTGGACACATTTCACAGACACATTCAATAGGCACATGTGGTGAGTGACAGAGTGACAGCCATATTGGATGGCACGGATATAGAATGGTAGCGGAGTAGTGGTT
>NW_017731814.1:1241121-1242052 GCF_001890085.2 Hipposideros armiger | reverse complement strand
AGGGACGCATGGCGTCGCTCTCCCTTCAGAACTGCACTTCAGAGACATTAGTCTTCCTCCTTTTTGATCAAGAAATGGAAAGCTCTTTTCTGACTCTGCGCCTTCACACAGATGCTCCCTCTGCTTGGAATTCTTAGACTTGTCAGGCTGGCTGCACCTTCCTTCAGGTTTCAGCTTAAATGCCACTTCCTCTGAGAAGGCCGATTGGACCACCCTACAGAAAGTAGCATTCCCATCGCCCAGGCTTCTTTAGAGAACCTGGATCATTCCACAGCATGGTTTGTATTGTGTGGTTATTTGGGCATTTACTGTTGCATCGTGGTCTCCTTCAATAGCCTGTAAGCAACAAGCGTACAGGGACCACGTACGGGTTCATTCATTCTAACCCAGCACTGTGCCCATCACAGCGGTAGACCCTCATATATCTGTTGGTGGAATGGATGACTCTATCATGTTAATAAATGACAAAGACATAAATAATGGAAAAGATTGTCTTGAATATGATTTTAATTGCTCAAGGCCATTGGGTGATAGAAGCAGAGGAAGGCAGCTATTATTTTCCCAACCGCATTATTAGAATAATTATGTGAACATGTTCAGAAATGGTTCAAGAAAACAGAAAAATGGACCAGGCCAAGGTGGCTGGGTTAGGAAGGTTAATGTCCAAAAGAAAATCTATCAGTTATTCACAGCAAAACATTTTTCAGAAGAGGCAGCGTGGTGACACAGAAGACAATGATCATTTTCTCAATTTGGGCAACAGGTAGAACCTGATAGCTCCTTTGCCAATTGAAATTAAATCGGATCCAGCGTGGTTGCTCACTGTAGAATGTTATTTTTAGGCTTTAGTTACAATCTCGGGGATGTATCCTGTTTCCTTTTCTATCCAGACCATAGCTATTGATTCCCGGCTTCTTTGTTCCTTCCCTGT
>NW_017731814.1:1237143-1238046 GCF_001890085.2 Hipposideros armiger | reverse complement strand
TGAGGACCACTGGTGTCGGTTCTATGATATGCATTAGGTCACAGCTTCAAGTCAGTGCTTTTACTGGTCAGTTGAGCTATCCTATAAATTCAGTGTAGAGAGACAATGTCCCTTTCTTCTTATCAAACAGGGTGGGCTACATTCTTACTGACATAAATGCCTTTGGTGTCCTATCTTGTGTCTTTCTCTGTGTCTTTGAAGTCCTTGCCATCCAGCTGGTGGGTGGTAGAAGAGGGCAAGGGGAAGCACACTCCTTAACCACTTTGGCCCATGAGTGGCACATATCATTGAAAGAATAAGAGAGAATGTAGTCTAGCAATGTGCCTAAGAGGGAAAAGAAAAAATGTCTTGGTGAATTTATAGCCCTCTCTGCTATACTCCTCAAGAATATTTGGGAATTCCATTTTGTTTTGTGTAAATCATTCCATCAATGGTCTCAATTTTCCACTTTACAGCAACTGTATCAAAACTGGTAGTTATGCCCTGAGTTCCTTGCCTAGTTATTTGTCAGCTTGACATAACCCATCACTTCTTCCCAGAGAGAAAGTGTTTCTTTCTTCTCTCTGTAGTTGGGTTCTGAGGAGACATGCCACCAGGTAAAGGAAGATGCTGATTCTTCTCCAGAGATCTGTGATTTTCTTCTGCAAGAACTCCTAAAATAATAAAAAGCAACCTGACAAACTCCTTTCTACTTTAGATGCCCCTTATTGCTCATACTCTTTTGTTAATGGGAGAACAGGTGGATCAGGGATGGAAGGAAGAAAGGAGTAAAACGTTTCATGTTCCTTTTTATCCACCTAACTCCTATATTTCAATTACCTATGGTCTGTGTGAGAACATGAGGATGAACATCTGACCAGACATCAATTTTTGTTGCAATCAGGATTCTTACAAATTGAATGA
>NW_017731814.1:1232722-1234343 GCF_001890085.2 Hipposideros armiger | reverse complement strand
GGAGAGGAAATTACTGAGTGGAATGACCTTCATGTTACATCAGTTAGGGGAGCAGATCCATGCGGCTAATTGGTCTTCATATGTCAATAGCTTTTCTCCTAAAACATTCTTAACATTATGCAAAAACATCACAGAGAGGGGAAAATCCTGGGTGAAAAAAAATGTATCTTGTTTTGTCTTTTAAAGCACCTGTTTCATTTCACACACCAGGCTATTGTCCTCTGCCTGTTGTCTCAGCTTCTTCAAACTTCTGGAAACCACAGGTCCCTCTCCAAAGCCCATGCAACTCCAGCCCCAAGAGAGGTGAGACATGATTTAGGCATGGAAGAGGTTTTCCTTTGCTGAGCACATTCAAGTCAGTGAGATGTTGGAAATGGCTTTCAAGGAGCCAAAGCAGCAAGCTGCCACATGCTAAAACTCAGCTTGAGCTTAATATGGCTGCAGTATTTTATACGGTTCAAAATGAAGTTTCTATGACAATGCATTCACACCTGAGAAAATCTGAGAATTAGAGAACATTATTCAGAGAGGAGATGATGCAACAGTATAATCCCACCCACAAAAGTAGCCACCGTTTATATATTTCTTTCTGTTACATATATGGAAATATATTTTATAGAGATGTAATTTATGAAAATATAGTTTATAGAATATTTACAGCAGTGTATAAATTTATAGAACATACTTATAGAAATATATTTTATAAAAAAGTGAGGTCATACTACTTACACCATTTTGGATCCTACTTTTTTCAACTGGACATTGCCAAAGACTGGGATGAGGTTAAAGTGCATTTATCCAGTGACAGAAACGCTATCATTGATAACTGGAGTGAGATATTCATAAAATGCTACAGATCAAAGTAGTGCAGAAATAATTTCTTCGAACCTCACTGCCCTTTCCCACACCATAGATTAGGGAAATAATCTATTTGCTAATATCACATGTCCCTCTACTGTTTGCACAGTATTCCTTTATGTACAATAGGACCAGCGTATGGGGCAGGAGGAAAGCACAGGTTCTACAGTCAGACTCTGAAACTTATTAGCTGTGTAATGTGGAGCAACATACGCAAATTCTGTACCTTGTTGTTTTCTCTTCAGGAAGACAGAGATAAACCTAGTGACTACCTCAGTTGATTATTGTGGAAATTGAATGAGTAAATACATAAAAAGCATTCATATCAGAACCTGGTACTTAATATGTCCTCAGTAAATGTTAGCTATTATTATTATTATTAATGCACATACTGTCTATGTCTAGGAGAAAGTATATTTACAAACCCATGGTCATCTTAAATTCCACTTAGGCACTCCCTCAAAAGACTGAATATAATGATTAACAATGTGATTTTCAATCAATCAAGTTGATCGGGAAAAAAAAAGCATAATGAAATGTATCAGTGGATTAGGCCTTATGGGGTTATGAAAGAAATATAGAACATAGCTTACAAATTTTACTGTAGAAACAAAATGTAGAAATGAAGCTATCTTAATAACCATTAAGATAGTAGCTAACCATGTGTAAAATGGTGTAATTTTAATTGTGACTCTTAGAGTACACCTGTTCTTATACTCCCCTTTTACAGAGGCAGGAACTGAGACCTGGAGAAGTTAGAAAA
>NW_017731814.1:1226786-1231442 GCF_001890085.2 Hipposideros armiger | reverse complement strand
GCAATTTAATTTTGCTAGACTTCATTTCCATCTCTGTCCAAAAAAGCAATGTGTAATTTCTGTTTCTACCTCCAACATTTAGAAGCACAATACCACCTCCATCAATATGGCCTCTGCAAAATGCGGGGATTAGAATAGATGCTGAAGAGCCGTAATTAAAATTAATCATAGACCATTTTACACATGGTTAGATACTGTTAGGAGCCAAAGACAAAGGCTACACTGCTATTTAGGTGTGGCTAAGTTCATTACTAGTCAAGGGGTAAAAAAAGTGGAAAGGCCACAGGGTCCCCAACCATGCCACCTGCTTCACTGAGTAACTTCCAGCCTCTTGGCCTACTTCTTGTGCTCTTGAAAGGGTCAAGTTTATTCTAAATAGAGTATTGATACAGAACAGTTGCTTTTACCCAATCTATATTAATTTAAAACAATATTAAAATCCTTACAAAGTTTCATAGCTCATTTGTTCTGGCACATTAGATTCTGTTTTAGCTCATATTTAATGATGCTTCTGTCTAATAAGTCCTGTATTTAATGTTCTCAGTGGAATTCACATGGCTCTTTCAAAGATTTCTGCTTTTGAGGATAGTGTTTGCAACTCCAAAGTGAGTCACTACAAGCTCTGTTTGTTGACGGAAAGATGGCTGTTCAAGCTCCAACGCAGGTGTTTTCCAAACAAAACATTGTAGTGAATAATATTTCTCTTCTAGACCATTCCATATGACTCAGAAATGGAAGAAATTGCTATAAGTTTAGTAACTGTAACATTTTATTTAGTTCTGCCTTACCAGAGCTTCCAATATCTTAAGAGTGGCCTAGAAGAGATTCAAAACACTTCTGCCCATGAGGACAACAGGAGGGAACGCCTTTGTGAATAGGGCTGCCAGTCCAAATGTTTTGTCTGCACCACGCTACTTGTTGTCTTGAAAGTGGTTTCTCTGTTAAAAGGAGGTTGTAATATGCATCCACACATAACCATCTGCATCTTCACGACACGCCAATTGCCCCATATTCGCAGGCGGTGGTTGGCTGATTCGTGCATGTCCTTGCCACTTGGTGTGTTCAGCTGCGTGCTTGCGGATGTGGGTGTATTTCACAGAACAGCAATAAATTTTGAAACTTTATCCTCATCTTTGGATAGAGTAATAAAAGTTTGTAGGCTTAAGAAAGCAATATTCCCTAGAACTGCAATATATGGGAATGATGAAACTGAACTTAAATGCACAGTAATCTCTAAGGCCTACCCAAGCTAGAGAGGTGCAAAGTGAGGGTTATAAAGCAAAATTTAACACCGCCACACTCAAAGTCATTTTCGGCCTCTGACCAATTTCACACAGAATTGGGAAATATGGGTAATATCAAGGCCTGGTTCCCTAGGGGAGCTTAAGAAGGAACATGTCAGGAAGAAAAGTGATGGCCCATTGTTAGTTGAACCGATGAGAGGTCAGCACTGGTATAACAATGTCCCGATGTCTCCCCAACCAGCAGCTTGCCCTCCCTTTTGTTGAATTCTACCTGCTACACAAAGCGAGATGTACAGCTATTTTCAGGGACTTGGGACCTCTGCAGGTTAGAAGGTCTCCAGAGCAGATACCAAAGACCTTCTTTTCATGGAATTTAGTACAGGATATGAGTCAGTTCTTTCCCATGATGCAATGTTTGCAATGTGCAATCTACTGTCACTACGTACATCACCGTACAACAGGCTAAGAGAGGCAATCAAACACACAAATTACCCAAACCTGCATAACTACCCAAAGAATCTGATCCACGCAGCTAGCCAATCTAATGCCCACAATGCCTCCAAACCTCCTTAACCAAAGGCTAGAAATATTATTCTGTTTTGTTCCTTTTCTTACTTAGTTGGATAATTATGTTGGGTTTCAGGACTTATTCCCCCTCTTTTAAATTTTTGTTTAACTCAAATATGTAGGTCCCTAGTGAGTGAGCTTGTTCTATGTCCAGCTTGACCACCTCTTCCTGTCTCAGCATCATTGACTAGCCCCACCTTTGATGATGGCAGACACAGTCACACGTGACTGTCAGCTCCAGTTAATGTCCCTGGCTTATTGCAGGATCATTGCCGTGACAGGAACATGTCAGCAATGGGTGATTTCCACTGAACAATGACTCCTAGACTGTGGCTATGCCAGCAGAGCAAAGAGGAGAGATGAGCAATTATCCAGTAGATGTGATCCAGGCTGACAGCCAATCTGGATAATTCACATAGAAACAACTTCCTTTGCCTCTCTGGCAGGTTTGGGGCTTGATTTAGTGAGATCATTGTTTAACTTTCTTTGCCTGTGGAAATACAGTACATGTGTTTGCTGGTTAAGTGAGGGTTTGGGGGTTATAACCACAGCATCTGTTAATTTAACACTTAAGCTTTACTCTGGGTTGGAAACCCTCGTGCCTAAAATGTGAAAGCAGCAATACGTACCTACCTCCCAGCTGTCTGGGAACACAGACTGCATATGCTTCTTGGTTTTCTAATCTGCCCAGAGAAATAAAACCATCACCTGAGCCAAAGAACAGTTTGCTTAATTGGATTTTTTTTTCTTAAATTTTAGAGGTACACAAAGTGTATTCTAATGTTGCAGTTGTCTGAGTGACATTGCAAGCTGAGCCAGGCCACTTACCTAGACTTGGAGATTTACATTTTGATGCTGTTTTTCAAGTGCTGTTTGATCTAGAGGAAAAAAGCAATAATTTAAGCAGCTGCAGAATTCCTTGCACATCTGCAGGAAGTCCCTCCTTCTGCCCTGGGCGGCGTAGCATAATGGAGAGAGCATAAGTTTTAGAGTCAATTTTACTTGGTTGAAATTCCAGCTCTAAAACTCATTAGTTGTATTTATCTTGAACAGGATACTTAATCTTTTCAAGCATCAGTTGCCTTGTTTATAAAATGGGGGATGACAATCATTCTGATAACTTCGAGATGCTATGAGGATTAAAGATTATTCCATAAACACTTGCCGAGTGCCTACCACCTGTCAGGCACTGTTCCAGGCCCTGGAAAAACAGCAGCGGCTACAGTAGAAAAATCACTGCCTTTGTGGAGGTGATAACCTGTTGGGGGGAAATAGACAAAAACAAGATCGAAGAGAAAAATAAATAGTAGGTGAGATGGTAAGAGTTCTGGGAGAAACATAACACACGTAGAAGGACAGGAAATGACAGTGGAGATGGGAGGTGGAATTTGTGATGAGGTATCAGAGATAAATAAGGAGGTGACAGAGTACGTCATGGGGATATTTGAGAGAAGAGTTGAATTGCATTCCCCAAAAAACTATGTTAAAGTCCTAGGGCCTAGTAACACAGACCATGACCCTATTTGGAAATAAAATCTTTATAGAGGCAATCAAGTTAAAATGAGGTCATTAGGGTAACCTAAGTACTTTGTAAATATACCAGTCATAATCCAATATAACTGGTGTATTTATAAAAATGGGGCATTTGGGCATGGAGACAGACCTGCACAGAGGCAAGACGATGTGAAGACACACAGGGAGAAGATGGACACGTGACCGGAGTGATGGATCTCCAAGTCGAAGAAGTCCAAGGATGGCTGGCAGACGCCTGAAGCTAGGAGAGACCAGACAGGATTCTCCCCTAGAGCCCTCAAGAGAGTGTGGCCCTGCTGACACCTTGATTGTGGACTTCCAGCCTCCACAACTATGAGACAAAGCATTTCTGTCATTTTAAGCCACCCAGTTGTGGGCACTTTGTTANTTCCTATGACAAGTGTTCAGAGAAAAATGAGGAAGTCAAGTATTGGGTGATTCAGAAAAGGTTTTATAGAAAAGGTGGAGTTTCAATTGGGCTTTAAGGGAAAGATTTGGAAATGAAGCCAGAAGGAAGAACGACCATCTGGCTACAGAGTAACCAAAGGTAGGGGTTCCAGCAGAGGAATGGGTAGTGTGGGTTGGGAAGGTGAGGAGGAAGTCAGTAAACCTTAGTATGCTTATTATGCTTGTTTGTTTATTTTTTGCTCATGCTTCTAGCTGAGATCCTTGGCATGTGACCAGGAGACTTTTACCCTAAAGTAAGATAAAAGGCAGTAGTATCCACTCTGCTCAGAGCTGGTAGTGGGTAGTCCAAGATTGTGTAACACTCCTCTTTTCCCATCTGCGGGTACAGGGACCCAAGAGTTCTAGAAAACAATGAGTAGAGGCAGCATGTTTGAATATCAACTCCTGACACTTGCTACCAGTCTGGCTTTGAATACATTTCTCAAGCCCTCATTTGTTCATCTGTTTGATATTCATAAGAATAGTATCTTGCTCAAGGGTTTTCATGCAGGCAAATAAGAAAATACACATGCTTAGGGTTTGGAAACTGTAAAGGAATAAAATTTGGGGTGATAAAATTTCCCCAGCTTTCCCTTCACCAGCAAACCAAGCTAGCTCTTAGCAATTCACCCTGCTCTCCTAAGATCACTACTGCAGCTGGGGCCCAGCCATGGAACAGCTGCACCAAGCAATTGAGAGCATTTCTTAGAAACCATATCACAGTTCGTGAGCTCCACATGCATTGCAGTGACTGATTAAAAAATACAGGATGAAATATTACAGCTATCAATAAGGCCTGCACATGGCTGACTTCTAATGAAAGGATAACGTTTCTGAGGGAAAGAGAAGAAATAAAGAAAAGGGT
>NW_017731814.1:1216944-1222291 GCF_001890085.2 Hipposideros armiger | reverse complement strand
TCTAGGAAATGCTGGATGACCCAGGGAAACAGGTAGGACATCTGGAAAGTGTCTTCACAGTAGCAGAGCTCCAGACACAGGGTTGAAATTCAGGGGAAAGACTCCCATCCATGGGGATGGTGGGGAGAGGGCAGCAGGAGTGAGTGCTGGGTAAGAGACTCGTAAGAACAAGTATGGCGTGGTCCTAAGGGTGACATATATTCTTCTGGTGGTCAGATGAGGATTTCAACACAGAAAAAAGATGGAGAGTCAGGTTAAAAAAACAACTTGAGCACACAACGGATTCAGGTTATAGAAACAAAGCAGCTCTCCAATTAGTACAATGTGGGGAAAAGGTCAGGGCCAAATTAAAAGTACGACAGATGGAATGCTAAGACCAGATTCACCCCGAAGCCTGGGGTAAGACTGAGTTTGCCCCCAAGGCTCCCCTTGGTTATGGTGGGGAGAGGAAGGCTATCCAAACGTCACAGGGCAGGGAATCAGCATAAGATCTCTTGCATAACCTGGGAATTGCTGAAATGCAGGCTAAGCCACATAATCTACATGAAGTAGAAAAGAGAACTCAGCCTGTCACCACTGACCAGGACTGTTGCCAGGCACCATTGCTCCTGCCACCACCGGCCACCTAAGTTGGCAGAAAATGAGTTGCTTTATGCAAAGCACTTTTCTCTCTTCCTAGTGAGACGAAGAGAGGGTGACATTACAGAGTCTGAGATGAATGGGACCGCAGACACAATTTATTTCTGCTGCTTCATTTTGCAGAGAAGCGATCTGAGATCTAGAGATGTTACTTGGTTAAAAAAAAAATTTTTTTTTAAGAAAAAAAAAGACAGCAGCAATTATTTACTGGTCTGTGTCAATTTAGATTTTTGTTTTCCTTTTCTCAAGTGACTGGAGAGGAGAAAAAGCATTTTAGACATAATTACTATAATGTGAACAACTTCTTTGTTTTCTTTCTGGTACAAGGAGCAATTCTGGAAAGTAGAGTCAAATGTATGTGAACTGTTAGTAATAAATACCTCAAAAGAATGAACTAGAAATATCTGTCTCTCTTGGATGCCACTGGAAATACCTGTATATCTGCATTGTGCTTCATTTCTTTTGTGTGTTCAGCATTATCTTTGTCCTAAACAGGGGCTATGAAAGACTTTCTCACCTTAGCCCCTCACACAGAATGCCTAAGCCTCTAATGCATGCTGGGAGGTCAGGGTGCCTGTATTGAGTCCTGGTTCTACTTCTTACTAGTAATGTAATCCTGGGCAGGTAAATCCACCTCCTCTGCTTTGGTTTTCTCATCTATGAAATGGGGACATTAGAGTAACTACATTATAGTGTTAGATAGTATGAAACAAGTTAGTACTTGAAAATGTCCGGAACAATGCTTGGCACATAGTAAGTATTCAATAATAATGTGCTATTCATATGATGGTTATTAGTTTTGTAAGTGCCTATACCTGGGTGACCTTGGGCAAGTCACTGACACCATCTGGGAATCATTTGTAGAAGTGAGTGGATTGAAAAACCTAATCTCTAAGAATTTTTCTGATGCTAGGTTTCTAAAGTTCTGTCCCATGATGTTGCCATAAAGTAAAATCAATAGTTACATTTTCCCACTGACTGCAACAGTGCTGGGAAACCATGCTTTGGGGGGTTTAAAGATGAATGTCACTGATAATTGGAAACCTTTCTCGTTTTCATGAATGATCTTCTCCATTTGCTCCTTATTGCTCATAAATTGAAAAAGTTGTCTTGAACTTCATTTTTACAAAATGTGAACATCAAGTGAAGAAATGCAGATAGAAAAGATCAAGACCATTTGTGTTCCTTTTTCCTTCCCTGGTTTCATTGCATGGTGTTTACATTCTGCTGGCAAGGAGACTCCGGTTCCATCTGACCCTGACCTTTGCTTAATATTTATTGGATTAGAAAAAAACAATCCATCGAGTCATAAAGATATCTGTGCATGCATTTATGATACACAAAACTGGCTTCATTTTGGAAAATCTGTCCCAAATCCACTCAGGGGAATCAGTCATAGCAAGGTCACTGCAGACTTAGAATGCACTAGAGCTGTCTGGTTTTATCTGGGATGACAGTGATGGGATGAAGAGAGAGAGAAAAGTTTGTACAGATGGAGGGACACTTTGCCAGCATTGTGCAGATAAAATAAAAATATTCAAGGTGATTTCGGAATGGCTAGTTTTCTACCGAGGAGTCTTCAGGGTTTAATGGAGACCCCCCCCACACTTCATTCCCAAGGGCTGGGCCCTCCCCTTCTCCTCCCCCCCCCACCCCCCCGCCTTATTGCCTTTTTGTTTCCTGGGTCTCTTGCTCCTTCTTGAAAAACTCAGATTCAAATCTTCTTCTCTGTTCCCATTGGTACTATCCCAGGCCAGGAGCTCTGTACCTCATGCCCCACCCAATTCCTGCAACCATCTTTGAGCACCGCTCCTCGATTCTTCCTGGCTCTCACAAATCCATTCCAGACAAAGCTTCCAAGCACATTTACCTTACATTCTGCTTCCATGTGCTTCCTTAGATGACGCGTCTCAGAGATTTGCTCTTACTTATCCTTTCACACCAACATTTCTCATTCTGCCATTCTCAGTTCTCTATCAATTGTCCTCCAAATAGCTATCAAATTTCTTTTGGGGACTTCCGCAATCTGGTTCCTCCCATTCAGCAAGATGCACCTCTCATTACTCAACACATTCATGTCCCTCACCCAACGCACCATTTCCCGGTATGCACTCTTACACCTGTTTATTTACTCTTCTTTGAATAACATCCCACTTCCCATCTTCTAACTGTGTAAGTCAATTTCTTTAAAATAAGCTGGAGAAACATTTTCTCTAAGAATTCTTTCCATTTGCATTTCTCAATAATAATTTCTATGTTAAACATTTGGAGGACTTCACTAGTTGAGGCGTCAGGCCTAGGACATTTCTTAGATAAGAGGTTTTAATTATAAATTCAGTTTCTCATGTAAATATAGAAATTTTCAGATTTTCTCGTTATTTTGGGGTTACCTTTGATATTTTTCTACAAGTATGTTCATTTTTACATATATTGATGTCAGATAATAACATCTGTCAGTTTGGTAGTGATATCCCCTTTTCTTTCTTGTTATTAGTAACTTGTACTTTTTAATAATTTTAATCAATTTTTATTAGAAAATTCCCAAATGTTAATAGCTTTCTCCAAGAATAAACTTTTGGCTTTGTTAAATTTCTTTATTTTATAATTTATTGATTTCTACCATTGTCTTTATTATTTCATTCTATCCCCTTTCTTTGGTTTAATTTATTGTCATTTCATTTATCTTCCTGAGCAAAGTACTCAAATACTTAGAAAATTAACTTTTACCCTTTCTTCTTTTCTAGTATTTGCATTTAAAGCAATACATTTTTCTTTAAGAATGGCTTTGGCTGCATCTCACAAATTTCAACATCATTTATTTCTATCATTCAGTTCAAAATATTTTTTAATTTCCATTGTGACTTCTTTTCTTTTGACCAAAGGTTTTACTGGTAAGTCTATTGCTTGATTACCAAGCATATTGAGAGATAAGAAGAGGAGGATTTCAGGTATGGACTTCTTGACTTATAAGTGTCCAAGGGAAGTAAACAAATGGAAAACAGAGTTGACAGCATGAGAGCAAGGAATCTGAAATAAAGATCAAGGATCTCTCAGTACAGAGATGGTCATGAAACCCTGTAAGATGAATAACCCAGTGAGTTGTGTGAGTAGAAGGCCCAGACAATACAACTGAGGACCACCAACAGTAAAGGAGTAGGAAAAGGAAGATGAACCTCAAAGCAGACTGAAAAACATGCCTAGAATGGGGCTTGTTGGTGAAGAGAGGTGAGCAGGTAGAAGAAATAAGAGGCAGTGTACTCTACTACTAAATTTGCCTGCAAAGAGGAAAGGAAATATTATGGTGGTGTATGGAGGAGAACATGGGGCTAAAGAAAGACATTTTTTAAGAGATTAAAGTTTTGAGTATCTGTTTCTGGAAATGGATAAGGGCCACAAAAAATGACTAGATACTGGATATTGATGGACCAACATCTCTGAGGATGGCAAGAGTCAGTAGGATCCCCAGTAGAGCAGGAGGTAAGAATCCTGGGCAGGAAAGGTCATCTCATTCCCTGCAACCAACCAAAGGATAGGTAGAGAGTGTGTAGGCTCACATATATAGGTTTGGGGCAGAAGATTGAGGGGCTTCTCCTGGAGTTCTGTGCATTACATCATTACTTATATCATCTTTGTGATGATTGAGTAGGGAGAAGAAAAGAATTCCGCATTTAAGTCCTGGTCCACTGTGAGAAAGTAGTGATTATGATAACTGGAATGTAGAGGGCCTACAAATGTCTCCTTTCTTTCAGTTATTTCTCACATTCCTCTCTGGAAAGGTTCCAGAGAGAGCCTGTGAAAGCTGAGCAGATGGTCAAGGGCTGTGTAATACAGAGTGGTGGCTCTGTAACAAGTCACCACATATTTAGTGGCTTAAAATGACAGAAATGTATTAACTTATAGTTCTGGAGGCCAGAAGTCTGAAATCAAAGTGTTGGAAGGGCCATCCTACCCCAGAAGATTCTAGGGGAAATTCCTTGCTTGTCTCTTCCAAGTGGCCCCAGGCATTTTTTGGCTTGTGGGAGTACAGCTCTATCGTCATATGTCCTTCTCCCCTGCCTCTTTGCTTCAAATGTCGCTCTGCCTTTCTTTTATAAAGACACCTGCTGTTGGAGTAAGAGTCCACTCTAAACCCAGAATGATCTCATAGCAATATCCTTAACTTGATCACATATGTGAAGACTCATTTTCCAAATAAGGTCACATTCACAAGTTCTGGGGACTAGGATTTGGATATGCCTTTTTAGAGGCCATTATTCAACCCACGACAAGCCTCGTAATCAACACACTGGAATCACCTATAAAGCTTATAAAATTCCTGAAAATTAAATTAGAATTTTTGAGAATGAGATTCAAAGTTCATCAGATAATCACAACGTCAGCCATGTTTGAAAACCAGTGGTACAGAGAAAAAAAACATGAACCAAGGAATTAGACAAACCTGGGTTCCCATGCTGTCTCTTTGTCTTATCAGCAGAGTCTGTTCTATAAAATGGAGATAATAATATTCACCTCATACTGTTACATTATTATTGTGAAGCTTAAATAAAATTCTGCGTGTAAAGGACTTTAGTTTTTAACCACATAATATGTGACTTCAGAGCTTTCTTCACCCATTAGCCTGTTTATTGAAGCATTCAAAATGACTTTCTGCTGAAAATGTTAGTCCTACCTGGAGCCCTCCCTCAGTTCTTGGATGGACGGTAGAAGG
>NW_017731814.1:1209836-1210704 GCF_001890085.2 Hipposideros armiger | reverse complement strand
TCCTGATTGGCAATCATTACCTTTACTCCTCCAGCCCACTTCACTGCTGATAAACTCAAGTGGAGTGGTGGCGAAGGCAGTGCTTTTAATATTTATTATTTATGCAGCTGTTCCTGTGCTGTGTGCTGTCGAGAACTTGCATTCATGCTGACTGCCATCCTAAGAAGTTTACAGTGACAGGTAGCTTTTCTATACCTGCACCCCCGAAATGCCAGGCCTCATGCACAGGAGAGTGATTCATTTAGATATATCAGTTCATTTAGTTTTCATTTCACTCTGCATTCTTTTCTGTTTTCTGTAGAAAGGTAATGTAGAAAGCTAAACTGGTGCCTGCAGGGCTAGTTGACCGTTTCTGGAGAAATATACCAAAGTTTCAGAAGGCACAATGAAACTGTAGTCTTTGAGGTATCCTCAGTTATGGGAGATGCCTGGGTCATCGTGAATGAGTGATATGAAGGAAAGAAGGAGACGCTGATCTTACGGACATAAAATGGCGTGGAAGTGTTAGCTGCAGTGGGTAGGGCAGGATGGTAGTTTCTGGGACATTACTGCATTCATTCCACCTGTGTTTATCGAGCAGGTACTGTATGGCAGTCACTGGGTTAAACACCAGATACTAAACAGTTAACAAAATTTGGCCTCGTCCTCAAATAATTCCCAATGTGTGTGAAGAAAAAAGAAATAGCACAGAAGAGAGAGATACACTCATTCTGCTCTGGGATTGGAGAAATGATGGGGCAGGGGGAAAGCGGACCCTGGAGAACACAGGATAAGCGCCTAGGTGTTACGTACTCCAGGCTGGCAGCCAGCGAGAGGGCTGTGAAAAGGATGAAAGCTGAAAGTTGAAATGGGGTAGGTGATAGGTGAA
>NW_017731814.1:1164242-1204531 GCF_001890085.2 Hipposideros armiger | reverse complement strand
TTAGCCTGTTTATTGAAGCATTCAAAATGACTTTCTGCTGAAAATGTTAGTCCTACCTGGAGCCCTCCCTCAGTTCTTGGATGGACGGTAGAAGGATCTCCTTTATAGCACTTTCCTTGTATGCGCCTCAGCTTTCAGGGAGGAAGTTATTAAGTTTATCCTGCCATCCCTAGCTCAATGTTCTCTTATATAATCAGGTTTATATTCAGTTGGCCACACAGAATATCTGGGTTCTAAGCATTTTGCAGGAAGGACGGTCTTGAGCTCACACCCACTCACTATTTATCAAACATTCTGTTGAGCAAAGGAAATTTCCAGGGGGATTACATAAAAAACTGAAGACCTCCTAAATTCCAGATATTTTAAGCTTCTTTCATTCAAATAAAAGAAAAGAAAATTGCTTCTGGAGAATCTAAATGTCAAGGACTAGATATATTGTGATGATATTAGTCATCCTGTAGCTTGGAGTCTCGCCAGGAAGACAAACAACAGTGAAATCATGCCACAAACAAATGTAAAATTGCAACTGTGGCAAACGCTGTGAAGGAAGCTTACATGATGCTACAAGCCTATAACAGAATTAGACAGAGTCAGAGAAGCAAGGAGAGGCTGTCCTGAGGAGAGACCCTTAACTGAGATGTCAAGGATGACTTGGAATTAACCGTGAGAAGGAAGCAAAAACGAAAAGGAAAAGCAAGCTCAAAAAGGCTGTGTGCATTCTCCCCTCCCACCCCCACTTTTATTTTTGCTTCCTGTCTTTTCTTCCTCTTTCTTATCACCCCATGGTGGCAAGATGGCTACCACAGCTCCTGACATTGAATCCAAAGTCAAGTCAGGAAAAAAAGGAAAAGGGGCATCATTAGCCTTGTCTGTCACTTTTATCAGAAATCAAAGTCTTTCCCAGAAGCCCCCCAGCAGACTTCCCTTATATTTCATTGGCCAGAAATAGGGCAAATGTTCATATTTAGCTCAATCGCTGACAAAAAGGAATAGAGACAATATGATTGGTCTAAATCAAGAGAGCTCTTTGTTTTTATTATCACAAGGCTAAATATGAATTTTCTGAGCAGAGATGCTATTGCTGCAAGGATGCTGTTGGGTAGGCAATCAAAGGTGTCTGCCACAGAGACAGCAACAATAGTCATGTGGAAGATGGAAGGAAGCAGGCATTGGGTGATACAACAGCAGGGCTCATTGATTCATTTACCACGGGGGTAAGAAAGAGGGATCTTCCTGTAGAACAAGTAGTCAGTTAACAGGGGGTCGTGCAGGTAAGGAGGATGGCTCTCCCGACAGCAGAGTGTTCTCAGCCTAGGCACTGGTGATATTTTGGGCAGAGTAGTAATTTGTTGTGGGTGGCTGTATTAGGTTCTCCAGAGAAATAGAACCTATATATGAAGAGTAGACTCTTGTGATTAGAGGCTGAGAAGTCCCATCATCTGTCATGTGCCAGCTAGAGAGTCAGGAGAGCTGATGTCTAGTTCCAGCCTGAATGTGAAGGTCTGAGAATGAAAGGAGTGAATGATGTAAACCCCAGTCTAAGGACAGAAGATAAGATGAGATGTCCCAGCCTTAATCGGTGAGGCAGGAAAAAAGGGGGCAGGTTCATCCTTCCTCTGCCTTTTGTTCTATTCAGGCCCTCCCTGGATTGGATGATGGTGACCACACAGGGAAGGCAATCTACTGTACTGATTCCACTGATTCAAATGCTAATCTCATCCAGAAACACCCTCAAAGACAAATAATGTTTAATCTGGGCACCCTGTGGCCAGTCAAGTTGACACCTAAAATTAACCATCACGGTGGCCACCTTGTGCATTGCAGGGTGTTTAGCAACATCCCTGGACTCTGCCCACTGGATGCCAGCACCACCTGCATAGTAGTCACAAAGTCTCCAGACTTTGCCAAATGTCCCCTGGAAGGAAAAATCATCCCCTATCGAGAGCCACTGCCCCAGAGAATTCCTCTTATTGATTATGGCTTTGAGTGATGCCATCATAAGCACAGCAAGAGGGTGAGCAGGGAGGCGCCCAGGGTGCAACATTTCAGGAGACACTTACATGCCCCTGAGAGTGAACACTTCCTTAAGTTTTGTGTCCTGAGCTTCACTCACCTGACCCTAGTTCTGAGTATGGGATTAGCCAACAAGAATAAACCAGATTCTGCTTGTAATTGGTTCTTGTTTGAGGATGTTGTTGAGGATATTGCTCTTTATGCAACACATAAAGAGAAACTCCAGGAAAATTCCTGCCTGTATTTTGTCCAAAACATAGACATGTTTTTCCTAAGCTACTGGTTTGCTTTTATCTGATAAATATTATGAATTGTACAGTCTTTTGCTTCCCTTTTTGCATTTGTTGTTATTAAATTGTTTCCCTTTTTTGTCTTGGTTGCCGTCAAACTTAGAAACCACACCTGTGGCTTCCACAGAAAGAATGTATGATAATATTTCTCACATTATTCCTGACTATATTTTAAATTCCTGCCTTTGTTTTTCTTTTTTTTTCTTGTATCAGTTTTGTTTTGGGTAATCTAACCTTTTATGCATTCTTATAAAATTCCTTAAAGATGTTTGGAACCGATATCATTAAAACCCAGCACAGGGCATGGTCCCCAGAAAGTATTTGAGACATAGAAGCCTTCGATCAATAATCATATAAGAAAGTGAGATGCTGTATGGGGCATACCTTTGTAATGACCAAATGCTCTGGAACTATGAAAGCAATTTTTGGAGTGAGGATGGTTTCCAGGAACAAAGAAACAGAGACAGCTTGCAGGAAACGATTTTAAAAGTACATCCACTTCTTCAGGAAAATGAATGATATCCAGTGGTAGATTTTTGAATTGTGTCTTTGTTGATGCAAACTCTTGGGGTTAGAGAACTTTCATAAAACCCACTGCCTACACCCAGCCCTGAAAGCACTTACCAGTCTGTGTTCAAGTGCCTTAAGTGTCATCCTCCTTCACAATGGGCACACGTTATGACTGGGTTATGTTCCATTTTCCAAAGACAAGACTCAAGCAGAATGACAAAGAGAGATAAGAAGCACTTGGAAAACTGAAGGCTATGGTTACATTAAGTGAGTGAACAATGGGTCCTGATCAGCAAAGAAAGAGCAGCCGTGGGGGTGGGGATGCTCTAAATAGCCTCTGCTTCTTGCAATGAGGTTACTGCATTTTCATCATAATTATTAAATCTTGGCAAGAGGCTCAGCAGCCTGTTACCCACCTCCCTGATGTCAGGCTGCTCTCCCACTCTGCAATTTTGAAACCTGGTTGGCAATTGCACCCTGAAGAGCAGTTTTAACAACGCTGCATCAAACTTTCCCCCACTTGAAATCTTCAATTATATATGTATAGACTAATAGCAATCTACATCCTACCATTTTCTCCCCCTGTCTTTTTTCTTATCGCCATGTCATTAGCTTCAACAAAATTAAGTTAGGACATTTAGTGCTCAGAGAAGCCAGGGGAATAATAACAGATGGATTAGGGTAAAGGGGATAAGGCAGACAGAGGACAGTCTGACTTCCTTTTAGAAAAGTTTGAACCACACAAAGAGAAAAACACATACACACAAAGATAACCTCAAACGTTTCAGAGAAAATTCAGCCCGTGGTGAGCTAAGCTACTAGAATTCCCTAGGATATTAAATAATCACCAATCCTTAAGGGAACTACATGGGACAAATTGAAGTTATAACATGTTTTGTATAGTGTAGAGCATTGGAAAATAGGAAAAATAATAAAGTATCAGTATTTTCCCTTAGCCTATATAAATTCTTAGTTAGACAGACAAATAATAAAGTTTCTGGATTAAAATCAACAGTTCCTATATGTCAGGGACAGTAGGGAATGACATTTGAAGCACTCTGCAAAAATATGCATCTGGGCTTTGTCAGAGCCCAATAAAAGCCAGACCTCAACGGGCACCTTCAAAGGGCTTATTTCATTTTATCCATTCTGTTGTTAGCATTAATTAGCCAGACCTGACTTTACTGCATTGGGAAAAGTGTTTTTGAACATAGTAGGTATTCAATATGTGTTCACTGAATTGAATTAAGGTTTAGCTGTATATTTTCAAAAGCAAGATAGGTAAACATGGTAGAATGTCATTTGGAAATAATTCTGTAAGTAAATTCTAGAATTTCACAAATTTTCTGTATTGCCAGTGGGGAATAAAGAAACCAGAGTTTTATAGCATAAAGGTAGCTTTTCAGAATTTATACACAAACTATAAAATTTATCTTATGTAAGTTTCCACCCCTCCCTATGGGGAAGGTTTTGTTATTCACATGAGGTAGATATTACTTTGAGCCCTTACTGCTGGGCCAGTCGAGGTAATGCATTCTGGCCAATAGGCTGCTAGAGAACGTGACATGGGTTCATCTGGTGGAGGCAATGAGAAGACCATGGGTGCTTGCCTAGCATCGCTTTCCAAATTCATTGACCAAAGTGATTACATGTTCCACATCAGTAAGCTACAGGATGGAGTCTTTATCAGCCTGGGCTTTTAAGTTACCACATGGAGGGAAATTGCCCCCTAAAGTCATTCAGAACCACATGGATATTTGTGCATGGAAATAAATCTTTGTTGCATCACACAACTTAGATCTTGGCTTGTTATTACTGAGCATTATAAGACTTATTAGTACACCAAGTTTTAACAATGAGAAAACGGGAGCTCAGAGAATCATTTTAAATTGCTCTAGACCACCTTGCTGGTAAAGGGAAAACTGGAATGTGAACTCAGATCTTGTGGAACATATATTGGTATAAAGAAAAATACCCAGCTATTCCACAGGATGGGAGGGGACACCATATTTGGTCTTTTTCAGTAATAGAGGTTGGTGGTGGGATTTACTCTGGGCAGTGGAGTCACACAAACATCGGTGAAGGACAGAAACAATGCTCCTGCTCTGAAACACAGAATAGCAGAGAAGCATGGGAAATAGTTACTTATATGTCTTTTTGTCCTGCCTAGAGTGTTCTTCCCACAGTGTATTATTGAATGATTTTTGTTTCTATGAAAGACAGACACACATCTCAGTGGCTTAACAGAAAAGTTTAGTCCAATCAGTGACACTTGGGAGCTTAGCCTCACAGTTATTCAGGAACTCAGGTTGGCAGATTCTACCATGTGCTACACATGGTTTCCGAGGTCGCCCTGGACACTGGCAGAAATCCGGCAGACACAGGAAGGGCAAGTGTGCAAAACCGAGCTGGTCTTTATGGACCGAGCCTGATGGTGGCTTAGGTCAATTCACTCTCATTCCATTGGCTAGAAGATGTGGTTCTACTTGCCTACAAGAGCAACTGGGAAATATAATCTAGCTGGGTGCCTGGGAGGAAAAAGAAAAAAAAATGGTAAAAATATAACAGTCTATACCACAGCCAGTCCTTCCTGTCACCAAATAGCCATTCCATTCTTCTTCCCAAGCATAAAACACACTCACCCGCCCCAGCTCCACAATCCATTCATCCTAGGGAGGCAACCGAAAGCCCTGTTTAATCTCTGCATCCAGTTCAAAGTCCAGGATCTTCAGGTGATGTTCAATCCTCTTCATCAGGTGCCCATTTGTTTCCAGAAATCTGAACTAAGGAGTTAAGTAAACTGTCCCCTAAGCAATGGTGACATAGGGAGAGAAAACTGCCAAAATTCTCTCCTTTAGGAAAGGAAAGAATGGAAAACATATAATAGTCACTGGTTCCCTGCAGTTGTGGACTCTTGGGAGGCAGGTATTATGGAGGCCCCTAGCCTGGGTTTGTGGAAATTTCCTTGATTAGTTTCTTATTATTCTTTGCTGAAGGAGTTTTCCACAAACCCAGTCAGGTGGGTGCTGGTGGGTGAGGGGAACCAATGGGGTTGAAGAACTGGTGGCCTTCATGAGGTCTAAAAGCACAAGTATAAATAATGAAGTGAGAAACATGGAAATATACTGGGTTGTCAGAAAAGCCATGACACATTTTTGCAATGAAAAACATAGAAAAAAATATGTCATGACTTTTCTGACAACACCATAGAAGTTTATGGTCAGAGAGGAAGATGTTTGAATTGATGTTTCATAGGCTGGGTAGATCCATGTGATAGCAAGGTTCAAATGTTGGTTAGAGAAGTGGGTTGCTGAGGCCTGGCTAAGATGTCTTTGTTCTAATGTTTCAGTCTTTGTGGGTCCAGCTCAGAGGCTGTACTATGGTACAGGGGTTAAGCTAGCAAGGTCTGGAGTCAGAATACCTCAGTTTGAATTTGGCTTCATCACTTGCTAGTTTTGTATCCTTTGGCATAGCAACCTCTCTCAACTTCAGTACTCATCTATAACATGATAATAAGACTCTTTTCTCCTTCATAGAGCTGTTTTTATTTTTTATTTTTTTATTTTTTATTTTTTTAGCTGAGCCATCCTGCCACCTGTTGGCAGCTCACGGCTGCTCAGCTCAGGCTGACTCGAACCACTGTTGCTCAGAGCGCAAACTCTTGAGCGAGCTCTTAACCAACTGAGCCACTCGGCCGGCCCCCATAGAGCTGTTTTTAGAATCAAGGAGTTAATATGTATAAAGTGCTCCATACACTCTAGCCCACAGTAAACAGTCATTAGTAGTCTGTTGCTGTCATTCCTGACCATTCTGTTTTCAACATTCCTCACCTCCACTTCTATCCCTATTTCTACCCTAATTCTATTGAGCTAAACAATATTCAATATACGTACAGACAGTTCTTTTTGAATGGTATGCTATAACTTCAACCTTCCCTCCAAATTCATCACACAGCCTCTAGATGGGAATTTCTTTTATATCACATTAAATGTCCAATTTCAGATGTAGTGGCTTAGTCTGAAGTGGTTCCATTTCACTAAATTTCTCTTGAGAATAAGCACCAAAAAAAAAAAAAAGTTTTCCTGTAACAGAAAATTTTGGCCAAAGTTGCGGCCAATGATCCATCATTATATTTACATCCTACCCATTAACATCATACCCAGGAGGTATCACTTCTGATGGCAGTCCTTGTGCCTCAACTCTCACCTGGCCAAAAATCACCCATGGACTCTACAGCCTTACTACTCAAAATGTGGTCCATAGACCAGACGTATCAGGGTCACCCAGAATGTTAGAAAAGCAGAATTGCAAGCCCCATCTAGATTTACTGCATCCGATACTGCATTTTAACAAGATGCCAAGAGATTCTAATGCATTATAGAGTTTGCAAAGCACTGGTCTACAAAAAAGAAACAAACTTTTATGTACCTATGTTTGAAGAAAGGCTTTCATCATAAAATAAGGATTTCATCGTAATAATATCCTGTCAGACATCAAGCAGAGCCTACTTAGGATTCATCTTTTCTATTAGAGATGTGAAACTTAAATTCTATGGTTATCTAATGTTCTTGCAATTCAGAAAGGAAGAAGGGGAAAACAGGGAGTAGGTGTTTTCTCTAAGGAATTTCTGGGTCACACAAGATTTGGAAAGTGGCTTTAAAATATTTCTCTTTAGGTTACCTGAGTAAATTTGCTGATTTCCCTAATGTAAGCTTCCCCTCTACTTCAGAAGGGGAGAAACAAACAAAAAAAAAGGACAGAAAGAAAATGCAGTAGGATTTGTGTGTGTGTGTTTGTGTGTGTGTATAATCCTCAAGGGTCTGTTCCATTTGGAAAGAAGTGCAGTAAATAAATCAGTAAGACTGGGGAGGTGGTAGTCTCTTATGTGTAGATAAAGGAGGAACTAAGAGCAATCTCCTTAGAGAGATGTGGGTAGTTGTCCCAAGGAACTTGCCTTGAAGTTGTGTTAGTGCAACAACACACCATTTTTAATCAGAATTAATGCTTATTAGAGGTGGTGGTAGTGGTGATTGATAGAGATTACAGTGAAAGTTAAATCCCATTCCGAAATGACCAGCTTAGGAGAAAAATTGCCTGCATGAGTGGCATCCTATTATTAAATAGCTATTATTTTACAGAGATTCAACATCATTTCAGGCTGGAAGTTTCCATCCTAAAAAATACAAACAAAAAGCATAGTTTAGTGGGGTTCTTTTCTTTATTATTGCTAAGCTAAACATGAGATCCAAAGCAAGAGGCAATCAATAGCTTGTAAATTTCTTAATCTTTCTGACTACTCCAAGTTGGTTTGAATTTCTCCCTAGCTGTCTATTTGGGTGATTACAAAACCATACAAAAACAAAACAAGGAAAAAAACCAAACAAAAACAATTACAATTTAAATCTCTGGTAAACCCTTCTTTAGCCAAGTGATCAAAGTTAACACCACCATCAGTCAGACATATTGCCTTTATACTCTCGCTAATATACAACAATACACTTACAAGGACACAATGTCACTTTTGAGGTATTCTTGCCAAAAATGTGTAACTTCATTCTATTGGAGTTTTTCATGAGAAAACATCAAACAAACCCAAATTGAGGGCTATTCTACAAAAATACTGGTACTCTTCAAGGGCATCAAGATTGTGAAAGACAAGGAAACTGTCTCAGAATGAATGAGAACTGAAAGCAACATGGAGCACTACATTGGCTCCTGGAACAGAAAAAGGGGATCAGTGGAGAAAATGGTGAAGTTCTAAAACTCGTAGTTTAGTTACTAGTATTGCATTAATGTTAATCCTGGTTTTGACTATTGTTCTATGGTTATATAAGATGTTAACATTAGGGGAAGTTGAGTGAAAGATATAGGGGCATTTTTCGTACTGTTTTTGTAACTTTTGTAGAAGTTTGAAATTATTTCAAAATGAAAAGTTTTCTAAACAAAAACTCAAAGCTCTTTTATGTTGGTTTTCAGAGGAAACTACACAAAATGAGCCCCAATCTTCTGTCAGTCTTGAGATGAAAGCCTTAAGGAGAACAGGAAAATAAATCAAGATCCTTGGACCAGTAGTGAAAATAAATGTTCAGATTCTGGGAAGTGACCCTGAGCTTTTCTGAAATATAAGTCATAAAGATCCAAAAGAAGAACACATGTTAAATCTATCTATTTATCATCTATCTACCTATCATCTATCTACACACATATACATATAATGTATGTCTATATTTGTTGTTATAGGCTGAATTGTGTCCTCCAAATACTCATATGTTAAAGCCCTAATTAATTCCTAGTATCTCAGAATGTGACTGTATTTGGAGATAGAACCTTTGAAGAGGTGGTACATTTAAAATCAGGCTGTTAATGTGGGCCCTAATCCAATGTGACTGGTGTCCTTATATGAAGAGGAAATTGGGCACACAAAGTGACACCAGGGATGTGTACACAAAGAGGAGAGACCATGTGAGGACACAGCCAAACGGGGGCCATCTACAAGCCAAGGAGAGAGGCCTCAGGAGAATCCAAACCTGCAGACCCCATGATCTTGGACTTCCAGCCTCCAGAATATAATAAATATCTGTTGTTAAAGACACCCAGTCTGTGGCATTTTGTTATGGCAGCCCTAGCAAATGTATACAATACATATATTTTAAATAAATCAACGTTTAAATTGGTCTCTCCAGCCTTGACTAAACATGTCATATTTTTTCCTGCATTTATAGATGAACATACTGTTTGTCCAGATATAAGATGCTTGGCATATGCTTTTGATATCCTATCTTAAGTCTTTCATCTAGAAGACGCGCCACTCAGTTTTAGGTGAATATTATATATGTAGGAGGTTTCTCAGATAACCCTTACAATGCTTTCTTCAACTTAGAGTATGATGTTTAAGAAGGACTTGGACCAAACACAGTACGTTCGACGGAAGTTGACCTGGATTAGGAGCAGGTTGTAAATCCTGTTATTCTAGGAACAGTGGTAGAATCTGGGTTTGCTATATTTGAAGACGAGAGGCAGGAAGGACATGACAGGTGCCTATAAATGTTTGTAGGGCTGCCAGTGGAAGAGATTAACTTTATTTCATTAATTTTTTGGAGAGCAAACTAGTTAGCTTCAGGAAACATAGCTTGTATCAGCATAAGAAAATATTTTCAAACAGTTGGCACCATCCAGTAATAGAGTGGCCTAGCTTGAGAGGCGGTGAGCTTTCAGTCACCCAGAGCTTTCCATCACCTAGCGATGGCCAGCTGCCATAGATGATCAGGTCCCTTCAGTGGGTGCAGGAGGGGTATGTTGAACTTTTAGAGTTCTCTAGCTTTAATAGTCTTAGAGAATTCTAAGGGTAACATGAAAGAGTGAAAGGATTCAGGACTTAGGGGAAAATATCCTAAAAAGAACTGTCAAAGATATTAGCAAGGCCATATCCCATGAAGTGAGAGATGATTCGAAAGTGATACATCTCCCTGACCCACAGGGAGTTGGTTTCATTGGTGTGGGCTAGGGCCCAGACAAAAATCTTCTCAGGTAATTCTAGTATGCAGCCAGGGTTGAGGTCTCTGATCTAGTTGAAGTATTTAGCAGTGCTTACAAAATCCTTATAATACTCAGTAATTCTAAAAATCCTGAGCTTTACATCATACTTCCTGACAAGAGGATGACATAAATTCTCCTGAACAATGCTAACATCAAGCTACCAAAGAGTTATGGACCGATCACAGGCTTTTCCACTGTCTACACTTGTTTGACAGTAATCATCATGCCCAGAGTTAATGCAAAAGATGTGTATGAGAACTTTGCACTACATATAAAAGTTTTTTCCAACTCCCCATAACATGATAAATTGCAAGCATTTGGGTAACTATTCCAGATGCTGCCCAATATTTACTGCACTACTATCATCCTGCATGGACAGCTGGTACCGAAAAGGGGAGTTACCTTTGTTTGAGGGTGGCATGAAAAAATACTACAGGAGTTAATAAAATATATTTTTTAAACTTATCATAAGATTCAGCAGCTGCTGCAATGCAAAAGCTTTCCCCTCTTTGGAATATTGGAATAATTATAAAAATAAAAATAACAGCTAACATTGATTGAGCATATACTCCACGCCTGATAGCGTTCTAAGTAAGCACATCTCATTGATTGATCCATTTAATTGTCACTACAATCCTATGAAGTAGGGGCTTTCTACCCTGCCCCTCCAGTTATACAGATGTGGAAAGTGAGGTTGAATGAATTTCACCAGGTCTTAGAACTAACAAGTGACAGTGCTGGGATTAAGACTCAGGGTGTCATAGTGCAGAACCCATGCTCTTACTGCCCCTACCCCCATGCATGTATCTAGTTTGGTGTCATCAAAAGATAGTGGAAATCATTTGATGTCATCTAGTCCAACTCTTTGTATTGTAGATGCCTAAGAACAGACATGACTGACAGACCTGTCAAACAGATTATCGTGAAGGTCTGGCCATGCAGCTAAGCAGACGAGCACAGTAAGGGACCCATAATATGTCTCTTTACTCAGGGACTGGATTGTATATCATCTATGTCACTGTTCTCATTTCATTCAATTAGCTCATTCTTCATATATAAATGGAATTAAGTTTAGTTAAATTTGTTTTTTAATCTTATGATTGGGACAGACCATTCAGTCACCTCTGTGATTTAATTTTTGTGTTATGTTGCTAAATTATCACTATCCTGGTTCTACACTGCTTCAGATTTAACTTTTGCTAGCTGCAATAGTACCTACTGGATTCCTTTTATACTAGCTTACCTGATCTTTAAAAACAAAGAAACCTAGTCCTAGAAATGTTATTTTGTGATTAACACATTTGTTTGAATTAACGTATCAGATACTCTAATGGCAGTTGAATATTTCTCAACTGAGAGCTTACCCATGTTCTTATATAGAAAGATCCAATACAATCAATCCTTCCCAAATTAATTTATAAAGCTAGTACAATTCCAATCAAAATTATACTTGTGACTAGTCAAATGATCCTAACATTCTTCTAGAACAGCCCAAAGAATTGCAGCTAAGATTTTTTTGAAGAAAATAAGGTAGATTTATACTAGCTGATATCTAAACATATTATACAATTTAATAAGCGAACAGCATGATAATGGCATGGGAATAGAAAGATCAATGAAGGATTGCTTTATTTCTGATTTTATTTTAGATTTTCATTTACAAGAGGATTTAACTCCTTGAACATTTGAAAATGGGAGACTTACAATGAAATTTGGGCCATCTAAATGTTGTTGGCATTTTATTATTGGAGCCTTTCACTTGTTTTATTATTGGAGTGTCTTTATGTTGTGTTTAATCCCCTGGCAGAATCTCTGATAATGTATGTTGGACAATGTAGCTAGACATAATTTAGGATGGGAAATAGAATAGAAAGTTTTCAACTCCACTAGGGGGGACTTGGTATTGATTTGATTAAGTGCTGTTTTGACCCATTTGAGAGTTTTCTGGAAGCAAAATCTAAACTCCCTCAAGAAAGGGTATCCAAAAGAGCAGTTGGAGAAAGCAGCCTTAAGAAGGCAGAAGCAGAGTTCTCCCCATGAATCTCCTCTCTGGAGGGATAACCACACCCATGACTCTTCATGGACAAACCCAGTGGATTTAGGGGACTAATCCTGAGCAATGTGAGAGAGGAATGTCCTTTCCCCCTCTCCTGGAAGTTTTTCCTAACCACTCCTGGCCTCTCACTTATTATTCCCAGGGAAGAGGGAGTAACTTACCTGATTGACAGATTTTGAAAGAACAAAACAAACTTGCTAGACTCAGCACTCTCTTTTTTTTCCTCTTGGGTACTAGTGGCCTAAGGGAGTGAGAATTTTCCTGTAAGCCTGTGGTCTGTAAGTATTAGCTGGGAAGGCCGCCCTTGGAGAGAGGAATTGCCTATGGCAGAACAGCTACATTGAATTTTGGGGTTCAGTTAGCAGGGCCCATTTGGCTCTCACACAAAGTTACATCCTATAACACACCTATTAACAATAATAAAAGTCATATTTGACCCCTATCTACCCTACTGATTTGTATTTCTCTATTTAGAATCCAAGTAGGCAAGAGGGTACTACACACACAGTGGGCACCTTCAGACAATCCAACAGTAGTAGTATTTGATAAAGGTGGCTGGCTTCTTTTTATTTTTTATTTCTTAAGAATTTTATTAAAAATATAGCTAACATACAATATTATATTAGGGTCAGGGGTACACCATAATTATTTGACATTCATATACATAAGAAGTGATCACCATGATAAGTCCCACAACCATCTGACACCATACTATGCTATCACAGTATTATTGACAATAGTCCACATACTGACAATCACGTTCATGAACTTGCCATGGTGTGCTTACATTGGGAGCACTGTACGAACAGCTCAGTAAGGCTTCATAACCTTGGTATATCAGTCTCTCACAGCTGTGTTTGTGGCAGTGTCTTGTTGAATGGTGTTCATTATTGTTGTTGTGTATTTTTGTGTGCCGTCGCGAAAATGTCTGAGCTTGAATTAGAGCAACGAACAAACATTAAATTTCTTGTTAGACTTGGTATGAGTGGAGGTGAAATCAGGGACATGTTAGTCCAAGTTTATGGGGATAATGCCATGAAGAAAACGGCAGTGTACAAATGGGTTAAACGTTTTTCTGAGGGGAGAGAATGTGTCACTGATGAAGAGAGGTCAGGGGGGCCAGTAACAAGCAGGATGGATGAAAACATCGCAAAAATTTGTTGAATTGTGCATCAAAATCGTCAGCTTACTGTGAAAAGCATAGTAGACCAAGTAAACATTGATACAGAAACAATTAGGAAAATCTTAACAGAAAATCTTGGCAAGAGAAGGGTGTGTGCAAAAATGGTCCTGAAGGAGCTCACCAATGAACAAAAGCAAAAGAGAGTTGAAGCTTGACAAGACCTTTTGGAGAGACAACACGATGTTTTGGACTGTGTTATCACTGGTGGTGAAACATGGGTGTACCGATATGACCCTGAAACAAAGCATCAAAGTGCACAATGGAAGTCATCCAATTCTCCATGACCAAAAATGTTCCATCAGTCCAAATCAAGAGTCAAAACAATGTTGCTAACCTTTCTTGCTATCAGAGGGATTATTCATTATGAATTTGTACCAGTTGGACAAACAGTTAACCGAGTTTATTTGGAAGTGCTGAAAAGGCTGTGTGAAAAAGTTAGACAAAAATGACCTGAACTTTTTGACAACAATTCACGGCTCTTGCATCACAACAATGCACCAGCTCACACAGCACTATCTGTGAGGGAGTTTTTAGCCAGTAAACAAGTAACTATATTGAAACACCCTTCCTACTCACATGACCTGGTCCCCAGTGACTTCTTTCTTTACCCAAAGATAAAGCAAATATTGAAAGGAAGACATTTTGATGACATTCAGGACATCAAAGGTAACACGGTGACAACTCTGATGGCCATTCCAGAAAAAGAATTCCAAAATTGCTTTGAGGAGTGAACTAGGTGCTGGCATTGGTGCATACTCCCCAAGGGGAGTACTTCAAAAGTGACCATAGTGATATTCAGCAATGAGGTATGTAGCACTTTTCCTAGGATGAGTTCATGAACCTAATTGTCAGACCTCATATATTATATCCTTATGACTTATTTGTTTTGTACCTGGAAATGTGGATCTCTTATCCTCCTTTATTTTTTCTCCTCTTTTTAAAATTTTCAGCTAGAGTTGAAATTCAGTATTATTTTATATTAATTTCAGATGTACAGCATAGTGGTTAGACATTTATATAATTTAAGACGTGATCCTGCTGATTAGTCTAGTACCCATCTGGCACAATATGTAGTGATTACCGTATCATTGATTATATTCCCTATGCTTTACTTTACATCCCCATGACTGTTTTGTAACTACCAATTTGTTCTTCTTAACCCCTTCATTTTTTCCCCGTAGCTCCCCAACCCTATCCCACCTATCACCCCAATAGATCTAGTACCCATCTGGCACATACATAGTTATTACAATATTATTGACTATATTCCTTATACTATACCCTACATCCCCATAACTACTTTTAAAAACCAATTTGTATTTCTTAATTCCTTCCCCTTTTTTCACCCACACCCCCAACTCCCCTCCCATCTGGCAACCATCAAAATGTTTTCTATATCTATGAGTTTCCCTCTCTCTCTCTCTCTCTCTCTCTCTCTCTCTCTCTCTCTCTCTCTCTCTCTCTCATTTATTTTGTTCTTTAAATTCCATATATAAGTGAATTACATTGCACCTGTGTTCCTCTGTCTGACACTCCATTCAGCATAATACCCTCCAAGTCCATTCATGCTGCTGCAGGTGGCAAAAACTCATTCCCTTCCATGGCCAAGCAATATTTGATTGTATATATGTACCACCTCCCCTGTGTCCATTCTTCTATCTTGCAGGTTGCCTTCACATCTTAGGCACTGCAGTGAAAATATAGATACAAAGGCTCCCACAAAGTAGCATTTTGGGTTCTTAGATAAATACCCAGAAGTGGGTCTTTTTTTGACTCTTGGTATAGCCTTTCTTTTAAAGTCTATTTTGTCTGGTATAAGTATTGCTGCCATAGCTTTTTTTCCCTGTGTGGGTTGTGTGTGCCATCCTATTTTAGTTGAGACTTGATTGCTGTTTGCATGTCAATGGGAGGTATTGACACTCAGTCTGATTGGTTGTGAGGACTGGCTGTGACTACGGTGGAGAAGCTATTGTGCAGGGGCTGACCCTACAGAAATGGGTTCACTTTAGTGGGGCTCTGGTATTGGCCCACTTTGCCCTTTGGGTGTGTCATCCTTGAAGGTGGCCAGGTGATGCTCTTGCCCATTCCGAAGCTGGCCACTGGGCCTGTCAGCCCCCGGGCCTCCTGGGAGGGGACCCACTGCTAGCCCAGTTTAGCTGCAATCTGTGCCCTGCCCAGGGCTACATGGCATGAGCCACAAAGCAATCCAGGGATGGCTGCCACTCACCCTGTGCTTGGAAGTGCCTTGAGAGGTCAAGCTGGGAACAAAGGCTAGCTGTCACTAAGTGCTAGGCTTTGGGCTGTTCAGCCAGAGATATGGGAAACACTGAACCCAGGTGCCGCTTGTTTGGGTTTTGTGAACTTTTGAGAGATTTTAGAAAAGTCTGCATCACGAGCCAAGTCAAGCCATTTATACAGAAAAGCAACTAGAATTGGCTGGGGTGTGCCTGAAAGTTGGGTGGGTTGTGGTCTCAGGAATCACTAGGGTAGAGCAGGTGCAAGATAATAGAAAATTTAATGGAGACTCAGATATGCATCTGCCTGTGTCTGCATGCAGAGAAGGGGAGGGCTCAACAAACAATGGCTTCCACGAGGTCCTTCCTGGAGAAAGCTGACCCTCCAATCCTCACCCTGAAGGCAGACAACTCACTTTCTCTCTGTGTGTCCGTGGTGCCTTTCAAGCTGCTTCTCCAGTGCTGGGGCTCAGAGTGAGTGATTCTGACAGTGAGTAAGTTCATGCACAGTCCCTTTAAAAGGAGTGCCTGGGAGTGCAGCTCTCCTCCTTTCTTAATCAGCCACAATCTCTCTGTTTTTTACAGCCAGCTATTATGGGGACTTCACTTTCTGGCACTGAAACCCTGGGGTGTGGAGGGGCTGGTGTCCCTTACTTCTCCAGGAGGGACCTCCACAGCCAAGATATTTCTCCCAATTTTTAATGGTCACATGCAGGTGTGGGACCAGCTGATTCCATGTCTCTGCCCCTCCTACCAGTCTTGAGGTGGCTTCTTTTGTATGTCTGTAGTTGTAGGTCTTCAGTTCAGCTAGATTTCAGGCAGTTTTCATTAATAGTTGTTCTGTGGCTTAGTTGTAATTGATGTGGTCCTGAGAGGAGGTGATCAAAGTGTTTACTTTGCCATCTTTACCAGAAATCTAAAGGTGGCTTCTTAATCTTTCAGGTTAGATACTTACCATGTGCTCTGTGGAATGTTAGTTTCTTTGATGCTAACAGATGCTGTTTGTAAAAGGATTGCATAGTTAAATGCATAATTCTAGATAAATCAAGATAAAATAGGTATCTTTATTGTAGAACTATTTGAAGACATTAAATGGAAATATGTTTTGTGAACCTTAATGAGAAAATATATCACTCAGCACTTTTCAAACACATGTTTCTGAAAGACTTATTTTTTCCTTCCAGAATCCTGAAGTGTTAGTGTATCATGGAACACATTTAGGGAAATGCTGAATAATTCCATAAGTAGTGTTGGATCAATTGGCAGTTTGCAAAGTAAAAACAAAGTAGGAAGAAATTACTACCTATGCAGCACATAAAACTAAATTACAGATGAATTTAAAAGTAAGAAATGAAAATATAAAATATTGGTGAAAATAAAATCTCGGAACAGGGAAAATTTTCTAAACATTACAGCAAAGAAAGAATCATAACAGAATAACAGATATAACGTATCTAATATTAAAATTTTATATGATAACAACAACAAAATTGGGGAAAGAAAGCAAGTATCAAGCTGGAAAAAGATTTTTGAAAGGATACATGAAAATGGTTTAGTAGTTTAATATGTAATAACTCTCACTAGTGAAAAATAAAAAGATGACTATCCCAGGAGTAAAATGAGAGAACATGATTTGACAGTTCACAGAAAGAAATATGCTTAATGACTATAAGAGACAATACCTGATCTCAATGGTAGTCAAAATTACAAATAAAAATAATGGTTATATATATATATATATATATATATATATATATTACTCATTAAAAAATTTATCTTTCCCATTTTGTTGGTTCTGGTGATGCATATTAGTAGATTTAACTTTTCTGGGGGGCATCTTGACAATATGTTCAAAAGTCTTTAAAATGTACATAATTTCTGACTCAGCAATTCCACTTGTAGTAATTTATTCTGAAACGATGGTCACAGATGCTGAAAAGATTTATATTCAAGCATAGCCACTTTATCATTGCTTATAATAACAAAAATGGATATATCTTTAATGTCCTATAATAACTATGACAAATTCATGAACTGGAATATCATGCAGTCATTAAAAATCATGTTGCACAAGAATATTTAATGATGTGGGGATATAGTAATGATATAATAAGTCAAAAAGCATGTTTTAAGACCCAAGTGCCCTATAATCCCAATTTATTAGAAAAATATAGGGTAAAAAAAAGTCTATACATTCAAATGTAAATAGTGATTATATCTGGGTCTGCGGAGTTATGTGAGCCTCTTTTTCTTTATTGTGTTTTACTATATTTTACATTTTTTTCTGCAATTAAAACCCATTGCTTTTTGCAATCAGGAAAAAATTAATTTCAAAAGGATTATACTAGCAAAGATAACACTTTACAAAGAAGGAATATGTGTGCGTACCTTGTGAAAATATCATAACTAGTGAAACATTAGCCTAGTACATTTTTTAAATGATAGAGACCATGACTTTGCTGCATGGTATAGAGCCAAAAACTATACAGACACTGAAATCGATGTCATTTATACTACAAATTCTTTCAGCAATCACCTTGTGTTTGCGTGACCTGAATGAGTGGTCTTTTGGTTGATATATGGACCATGACAGTTACCCATCATCAAGGTACAAGCATGTAAAACCAGAAGTCAAACTATTTTCTGATGTAAACAGGCTGCACCAATTCAGACTTCTACAGCAATCCATGAAGTCCAAATTTTACAGTCAATTCAACTAGAACAACCATCAGCCCCACAAGCTGCATCTAAACTATTCGCATTATGTGAACATGTCCACAACCATCAGGTCTGTTTACTCAGAAACTAGGGATAAAGGGTTAGTGGAAAGGAAAAGAAAATTGTCCCACTCTGATATCTCATATAACATAACAGAGAGGGCAAAGCCCTTGATTCTTCAGATAGCTTGAAAAAGATGGTCTCAGATTCAAAATGGAAACACTTTCTCTGTTTATCTGGCATTCTCCTATTATGCTCGGTGAAGCCATGTCATTTAAGGCTGTTTCTTTCTACCTCTGTGTCATTGAAAGCACATCTGCAGAATTAAATTCCATGCACTGACAGGGATGCTTTCAAAAGCTCGGAATCAATTCTTCAATCATTCCACTTTCTTAGCTGTGATTAAAAACATGTGTCCCCTAATTAAGCTAATGAGAGATTGTTAATTGGCACAAAGCCCCCCTCTGTGCACACTTGTTAATGTCACCATCACATTGACAGGAGAAAGGATCAGAATCAAGGGCAGAGCTTTCCTAAGTGACTTTCATATTGGGCTTAAGGACGGGAGCTCTACTTGGGAAGTGAGGGCTGCCCGTTCTAGGACCTGCATGGAAGAATAAAGACTGCTATGTTTCTGCTGATTTCATAAGGCAGGAGAAGGAAGAAATGCAACAGGACAACAGTTAATATGTTGATTTTGTTTTCCTCTTCCTAGAAATGATGATATTCCACTTTCACCTGCTTTCCGTGTAACAATGAATCTATTGGGTTGTTGGAAAAGTCTCTGCAGGGCTCAGCCTTGCTTGGGGAGACAGCCTCTGACACAGATGCTGGCATTCCGCAGTGGGCACCTGCATCTGAAACAATAATGAAGCAGGCTGCAGGGCTGAGGACCGTGACAAGGAGCACTGGTCCAAGAGAGAAAGGCCACTGAGGCCACTGTGTGGTGGCTGGAGCTCTCCAGAAGCCTGCATTTGCCAGACAAACCTGGGCAACACTACAGGAAAGCAGATACCTCCACTTGTGTCTATGGGGTTGAGAGGCCTGGGAGATTCAAGACACACCCTCATGTGGGGTCTGGTGGTGAGCGGGGAGGGTTTCAGGGAGGTCTCGGTGTGGGGTGAGAAAAGGAGGAAAGATGCAAAAATTAAATGCACCATCACGTGACTATAGACTTAAGTCTAAAAAGGCCTCTAAGATCCCACCAAATCATGGCACATGAACCTGAGGTGGTGTTATTTCAACGTATGCATGTTTTTCTAATTGTCCCCTGGGGAGCTAGAAACACAAAAGTCAACCAGGGGAGCACCCATTAGCTTCCCTCTGGTACATAAAGACAAAAGCTAAGAGCATATCCTGATTGCCCCCCCCCAGCCCCCTTCCTGAGTATCAGCTGGGAGTTCAGAGGGAGGAGAGAAGGAAGAGATTGAATTTGCAGGGGTGAACAGGGTGTTCTTGGCACACCCTCTCCCACCTCCTGCTCCCAGGAACTGGCTGTTTAACAGAAGAGCTCTATCCTATGGCCAGAAGGTAGAGATGAATGTTTTAGAATACATCTAGTTTTGTAAGTCAGTGAATCTTTATTTGAGCTAAAAATGTTTAGCTTAATCAATAACAGTGGAATGGTAACCAAATAGGTTGTTTTTAGATTCACCTGAAGTAATCCTTTTCTTTCACCTAATTGCTGATCAGAGGGACAGCGATGAGACGAGATGATGCATGTGAAAGTGTTCTGTAGACTCTAACGTACTCAGAAAACAGGCTGAGATCTGCTGAGAGTAGCAGAACAGTCAATTTTAAAAGTAAGGATGATACGCCAAGATTCGGGTAGTTTTAAAATTCTATTAGCTCAAGTCTCCAATTGCACTCATTTCAACTCTTGTCCTGTACAAACAGGGCTGGTAGCCATGGCTTTGGTGCCCATGAGTGAGTCTGACCTGGCAGAGAGGCGGGGCTGACCAAGAAAAAGAAACAATTTGGTTATGCTCCAAACAGACACCAATTTGTCTATTTACCTTTAAAAAATAAAAAGAGAGGGTTTGAGATAAGGTGTAGATGAGTCATTTTTATGGACACTTACTTTGACCTATTTTTTTTAATTAATGACGACCCTATTGTTCCCATTGAATCCGATCCAAGCTTAACTAAGAGTTACCTATTCTTATCTGAATATTCTTAGTTCCTCTAACAGGGACTTTACTTTCCAAGACAGAGGATGCTGGAGTCCCAGGCTCTATGTTTCTGTCTTCTTCAGTCACCCTTCAAAACCTGCTTGCTTCTTCTTATCATTCTTTGTTACCTTAGACCAGGGGTCGGCAAACTTTTGAGATGGAAGAGCCGCCAGGGGTCAGCAAACTGCAGCTCGTGAGCCGCAGGCTCTGAAGTAAAATTGAAAATGAAAATAAAACCATCATAGTTCCATTTACAAAAATTTTAAAGGATATTATTCACATAATGGTGATTATGTAAAAATATTATGGCTCTCAAATAATTGTTACATTGTTGTGAGGGACAGGATTGGCTCTTCCAGGGGTCGGCAAACTTTGGAAACGGAACGTACCCAAAGAGCTGCATGTGGCTCATAAGCCGCAGTTTGCCGACCCCTGAGATAGACCACTTCCATTTGGACCTTCTCTTTGGTTACAGTGCCCATTCCGGATGCTGTCTTTTGGGGTAACTCTTAGTTTTAAGCCCTGCCCTGAAGAGTCAATACCATACCACGCCTGTGCTCACTGTAGACTTCTGAAACCCCAGGCTGGATCACAGGCTGAGGTCCTGTATTGTCATGGAAAGAGACCTTGGACAATTCCATTCTTCTATTTCAATTTCCAAGAGTAGCAGTTAGAGAAGCTCTAATGTGTATCCTCAGTCAAGGGCAAGTCCAGGGTATGGACATCTCTACTGCACCCACTTTCTTAAAGCTGCGATCATCACTGGGCCCAGATGGTAGAATGTGGATGTAAGACATTTTATCCAGGCCATATATGATCATTAAGGGAAAGTGGTCCAGGCGGGTTATTTAGTGCAGTGTCCTTGACTCCTGAGCTCTCCTGCTAAAGCCACTGGAATCCATACCATGAAATCTCCTTCTGAGTTGCTTCACATATATCCTTCAGCAGCTGATTCTGCCTTCATTGCTGTCCATATGGCCACTGTAATGACCCCTGTAGTGACAAGAACAAAGCACTTAAAGGTGAGAGCAGAGAAGCCAGAATGGTGATCTTGGTTTCTACATGGTTGGCTGCTTTTTGCCTTAGAATGATGCTTCAGAGTTAAGAGACAGTTTCTCCCCAGCCATTGAGAGGTGCCCCCTCATAGGCATGAATGGTTGGACGATGGTGGATACAGTTCCCTTTTATTTTCTCCCTTCAAACTTGGAGACCAGTGTCCCAAGTTCTGGCTTAGGAGTTGACTGGCACTTCTACATGTGCTCTCAAAAGCTCTCTTCCCAGAGTTTCAGATTTGACTAAAAACTGGGCATAATAGTCTTTATTTCCAAAAATATGTATTGAGCACTCTTCTAGACATTGAATATAAATCAAAGAACAAAACAGACAAAAAAATCCTACCTTCATGGGACATCCAGGTCAAGGGGACAGAATAAGTTAAGTATACAGAATGTTAGACTGTGATAAGTGCTATGGAGAAAAATAAAGTAGGCAAGGTGGACAGAGAATGCGGGCACGGTCATTGCAAATTAAACAGGATAACCAAGAATAGTACTGCTGAGGAGATGACATTGGGTAGACTTGATGGAAGTGAGTGATGAGGCTATCTGGAGTGTTCCAGGCATAGGGATGGCTGATGGCAAAACCTCAGAGGCGGGGGACAGTCCTGCCCTTCCCCTGCAACAGCTCCAAGAAGCCAGCATAGCTGAAACATGGTGAAAGAGGGGGTGCCCATACAATGTGCAGGGAGTACAGGGAGAAATCTGGGCAAGGCAATGATGACAGTGGGGGACCTTATGAGACATCTTGGGCTCTGCTGTAGAAAATAAACAGAAGGGTGGAGTGGGGGCATTGGGGGGCGGGGAAGAGGGGGAGTAGTGAGACCAGCTAGGGACTATTATAGTAATATGGGCAAAAGATGAGGGTGGTTTGGACCACAGGCAGGGTGATAACAGAAGAGATAATAAAAGTAGATTAATTTTGAATATATTTTGAAAGCAAGCCAGTAGGATTTGCTGTTGGACTGGATATGGGTATCAGAGAGAGAGAGAGAACAACTCCTTTGCTCACTCTCCCAAGCGGTTTTAGGGTCTCTGGGTGGCCTGCTAGTTCAGAATAGATTGTGAACTTACAGATGAGGCTCCCTCTCCCCCCTCAACCTCATTCTACACACTGAGTAAAACAGGACTCTTACGACCCCAGGCAAAGCACAGGGATTAGGTGATAAATCACTGGATATAAACACATTCAATTAGGAGTCATGAAGAATTATCTTCCTTCCTAGGCCTAAAAATGTATGGCTTCTTTTATGTGCTGTTAGTCAGATTATCAGAAGGAATGCTCCTGTGCAGCTTAGGTTTGACACCAGGTAACAGGAGCCCTTTGGTGGTACCATGTACATCTCCTCCATCCCCTGCCCCCTCCTTTTTTCTGGATGCTCTAGGAATCTGAAATTGTTATTTTTCTAAAGCAGGAGTGTTTATGATCCTCTCTGCACAGGGTAGAAAATAGTTCGTTTTATTAAAGTACTCATAAAAGAGGCTAAGTTAATAAAAGAGAGAGTTGGAGGAGACGAGGGAGCCACAGCCTTCAAGAGTAGCACGTTTTAAGTGTTTTGAGCAGCTCAGTCGGCCCTCACTCCCTTCCCTGATCAGCTATCACTGCAGCTATTTTTGCGCACATCAGCGATTTTCCACCCCATCTTTCTTTCTCACAGGTAGTTTTGAAACCTAATTTCAACCTGTTTGGATGAGATGCCAATCTTTGACTGAAGCCGGGCCTCCACCAACAATCTGGCACTCTGTCCTGGCCGGTTCAGCTGCAATCTGCAAAATATAATAAACGGAGGGTCCGTGTCAGGGCAGAGAAACAGGTGTTTGCTAAAGCTGCCCGGGGCTCCTGCACACATTTTTTTGCTGGGGGAGATTCAGCTTTGTCAACCCCACCCCAGGAGAGACAGCACAGTTGCTTTTATGTGCCCAGACAAAATGAAACACTTCTTGGGGATAATATTATGCCTTGAAATTAAGCCTCCCATCTCTTCTATTGTGAACCGTGAACATGTGTTTCTCAATGGCTGGAAGATACTGCAGTTGTGAGCAAGGTCCGCTTCTGAAGCTCGGCATTCCATCATGGCAACCACCGCTTCCTCTACCCTCCACCCCCCACGGCCCTTTTCAATGAGTGGGAAGATGTAAGGCCCTTGAAAGGATAACCACCACCACACGACTATAATGCATCGCCACAATTGAATGGGGGACAGGCAGGGCAAAAGCAGCTAAGAGACGTGGCCTTTTTCTCTGCCGAGCAAAGATTTTACAAAGCATTGAGAAAGGGGGAGGGAGAAAGGGAGAGCGATCAGATTTCTGAAATGTTTGAGCAGCTGTAAGCTTATGCATATGAATAGAGGATGCCTGTATGAAGCCACCAAGCCCAGAGCAAAAGGCCATTTGACTACACCAAAAGGAAGAAGCAAACCAGAGGGGGTGGGGGAGGGGGGTGGGGTGAAATAATAAAGGCTGTATTAAAACGGTGAATAATGGAATTCAGAGGTTATCACCAGAGTTGAAATGGAATATGAGGTTCTCACTTTCATTCTGTCTTAAGCCTCAGGCGCTGCTGATGTGGTTTATTAAACAGCTGTCACAATTCAGGCCCCTGAGGCAGACGCATTCAATAGGGTGTGAAGAAATTCCAGTAGAGGCAGATACAGCAACTGGTTTCACCACAGGATCCCCAGCTGCAAGTCCCTTCCTATCCTCTCTTGTGCCTGATAAAAAGGAAATAGAAAAGTAAAGGGAAAATAATAGGAAAATGAATAAAAAATAGGACAAGTAAATAACAGAGAAAACGTAAGAAATGCTGATTCGTTTCTCCCATAACTAATTAAAAAGTATTTGATGAGCCAAGTGAGTTACATGCTGTGAAATACATGAAGATAGACCATGCAGCGGCTGCCCTTTTGGGGACTTAGAATCCAAGGTAACGTTAGAATTCAAGGATGAGTGGGCTTTGTCAAGATAGACCATGGAACAAGCTGTTCCCAGGCAGAGAGTGTAGCGAGGCATGAGAACCTTTGGCATCCCTGGCTTGGGCACAAGATTTTTAGTGAGGAATGGTAGAAGGGAACCTAGAAAGAGAGGTTTGGGCAAAATGGAGACAATCCTTGAATGTCATCCCGTGGCTTTTGGGTGCGATCCTAGAGGAAAGGTGAATCTCTGAAGAGTTTTAATCATGAAGCAATCAGATTAGCATTTTAGAAGGACCTTTGTAGGGGCTGTGTGGGGGACCAGTTGAAAGGAGGTAAGACTAAAGACAAGGAGAGCATTAGGAGACTTGTCCAGTAGTCCAGGTGAGGAGGGATGGTCCCAGACTCCTCTGCAGGGGAGATGGAGTCTGTTTCTCCCCAGCCTCCTTGGCGCTGTCTGTCCCGTAGTTAGAGCAGTAACTGAAGAAACTGCAGGGTCAGCAGATGGTGTCCTAGGGAAGGTGGCAGGAGGGGCGGGTCACTGACAGGCAAAGCAGAGCGTGCCTGAAACTACACCACGGTGGTCCCAGAGTCAGAGCAACTTTTTAAGTGCCAAACAGCCCACCAACAGTAGCATGCACTTGGGAAGAATTTGATTCCCATTTTTGGCTAGATAATAATTATCTCCAGTTCTAAAATTCTTTAAAATAGTATGGCTTTTACTTTTATTTGCAAGGAGATTTAGCTATTTCTTATGATGCTATGCTATTTAATTGTTAATTACATCATTATATTATTATCCAGAAATGAGAAGCACTTGTGATGCTTTAACATTTTTGAATTCCAGAAGGAAAAGAAATTGGATCGTTAACTTATTTTTTCAATAAAAAGAAATAAGATACCTTAAATCAACCTATTATTTGCCTTACAGTCTTTTTTCAGTAACTGCTACAGGATAAAGTAATTGTGTAATTAGGAATAAATGGCTTCTAAAGCAATATCTTATTTTGTTCTAAAAAGGTATAAGTGTTCTGTATCCCTTTTTAAAGGTGCCCAATTTGCACTAAAAAATAAATGAGGAATAAAATTCTGGAATAATTGCACTTAATAAGTTTGGTAACCAAAATTTCTCCATTGGCATGGTTCCATTTTTCCACAAACAACGTTCAGTGTGTTTCGGGAATTATGTGGGCATGGGATAAACCATCTCCCTCAAGTCTGGGTTTGATTATCCTGGCCTAGTTTGTCGTTTACAGGGTACTTTTGTTTCTCCGAGCAGATCATGGAAGGAATGGAGAAAAGAGTTGGTGGCTATAGATGTATGATTTTTTTTTCTCTTTATGATTGCTTCAGCTTATACGAATGAAATTTTTGTTGCTGTTCTTGTTTTCAGGGCGGTTTAACGGCTACGGAACACCGGGATTCTTTCACAGTTGCTTAATAAATTAGTGCTCCGATTCTGGTTGACTCATTTGGTGGGAACATTAAGTTTATATGGCAAGGAAAGGAGCGAAGAGTGATGGGCACAGACCTCAGGGAGAGGTGGGAAAGGCAATTACAATTTATCAGGCAAGAGTGCCAGAACTTCATTTCTCACGTGAAAGCAAGGACTAGCTCATAAGAGTAACGCATCACAGGGGTATTCCTCTTTACGCTTTGCTAGGACGCCAACTTACAGATTGGGCCCTAACTTGGTCCTGTGATTTAGGAGGGCAGTGACTCTGCCCGCGTGCCAGGGGGGGCACCATTGGGAGCACCCCTCAGTCCTCCTGCCAGTGTTTTCCATCTGAATGAAAGGAGCATTACCCCACATGGATCTATCTTTCTCATAGGTATTGGAATGAGAAAAGCGACATAACAGATGCGAAAGCACTTAGAATGTAAAAGCAATATATAAATGCAAGAGATTCTTAGTTTTTATTACAAAGATCCATCTAGTCCTGCCACATGATGAGGGCCTAAGCCCTATTAGCTATATATATTATAATAATCTATTATTGACAGAATCAGCCTTGGATGGTAGCAGCTGGCAATGGCTCTTAGCATAGACATCTGTTGGAGATAAGACAGATGGCGTATGGCTGAAAAGAAATGAAACTGGTTAGTATTTGTTACCTGTGGAAACTAGTCTTGGTTCTGTCCCAGCCCCGTGACCTGCTCCAGAAGAACCTGTGTCCAATTGAAGCTGGCTGAGTCACACTGGATGGAATATTCGGCTTCAGGGCCAAAGCACTGCTGTCTCGATCCAGCTGAACCACTTACTAATCGGGCAAGATCTTTCTGTTAAAGACTTAGCTGAAATGATTCTTTTTGCAGGCCTAGTTATGTCATGAGTGAATTGTTGAATTATGCTGGTAAATATTAAGCTCTTCAAATGCTAACTGCTGACAATTGTTTTATCTTAGATGAGCAAAGAGACTGAAATTTAGGATCCAAGTGAGATGGGGTCTTTTTTTCATTCATTCACTCATTCATCAAATATAAATACTAAACATTCAGTATGTACCAAACCCCAGTTCTAGGCACTGAGAGAAAATAGAGAACAAAAGAGAAAAAAACCCTTTTTCTTTTGGGGATCACATTCCAATAAAGGAGAGCATATTAATCTCTCTCAGTTTCTGGTGGTTGCTCTCATTCCTTGGCTTGTGGCCATATTGTCCTAATCTTTATGGTCACCATCTTCAAATGTCTTTCTGAATGTCTTCACCCCGTTTCTTCTATGTGTGTTAAATCCCCCTGTACCTCCCTTTTATACATGTGATTGCATTTAGGGTCCATTCTGATAATCCAGCATAATCTCCCCCAATTAAAAGTCCTTAATGTAATCACACCTGCAAAGACACTTTTCCATATAAGGTCTATTTTAAAATTCCAGGCGTTGGGATGTAAATATCTTTTGGGGAACCTTCATTCCATCTATCAGAGCGATAGTTAACTGATAGCCAAGTAGATGTATAATACCTCAGATGGTGTCAAGTGCTAGAGAAAGGTAAAGGTGATAGGTGCATTGGGGTGGGGCTACTGTTATAGATTTGGTGTCAGGAAAGGCCTTGCTGAAATGCTGAAATGCTGATCAAAGCAGGGAGCTGAAGGAAGGAAGGAAGCAAGAAAGCAAGCTCTGCAGGTGGGTGGAGGAAGCATCTTTTAGGCAAAGACACCGCATTGCTAGAGGCATGTTGTTCTGTCACTTGCAGCCTGGTTTCCTGTGAGTACAACCTCCTGGCCAAATATATTCTGAACTGTTGTTGAAACTCTGCTTTGATTTGTTAATCAGACACCATTCCTCAATCTAGAGGAGCCTGGAGCTCCCAGAGTTACAAATGTGATGTCCTAGAGGAACCTCATGAAAATGGCCATGGAGTCCTCCGTCCTCTAGTGTCGCAGTCAACTTTGGAAGCCGGGAAGCTTAAAATCTGACAGATACGCATCATCTGCTTTCTTTCTGCAGGAACTATTCGTTTATGGTTTCCAGATATGTTTGTTCTCTTTCTCCTCCTTCTTCCCTTTCTCCAATCTCTCTTACCATTAAGAAATCAGAAACATTCACTTTTTTTTTGGCCTAGATTTAAACCAATCTTCCAAAAAAATATTTCTGGTTTATACTGAAAGTAGTTTAATTCCTTCCCCTTGATTCCGTTGATCTTCCTTAGGGATTGAATGGCTCTCAATATTTCTGAAGACAGCTGTTTCACGCCTGGGAAGCTAGTCACCAGAGAGGTAGCATCTCACTGTCTTCTGTGTGCGGGCTACATGTGGGCTTTTCCTTGAACATCGATCAGGACATCATTCACAGAAAGTCAAATGGTGTCCCCTGACGTTCAGTTATACTGTGGCCTTACAGTCTCATTTAAAGAGGGTGTGCAAAGACCTTCCATGTGCAATCAAAATGTCTCTTTTCTCCCCACACCCAGTCACTGCTTGAGATCCTCTCCGTTAGAATTTCGCATTCTATTCTGAAATAGGAATGTTCTTGGGAAGGCATGCATGTGGATATTGGAAACCAGTACTGGTCGTTAACACCTCAAAGTGTATTCATTTATTCTTGCTAAATAAGAGTAAGTTTTTTAATTAAGGAAGAGGGGGATTCAAGGGCAGAGCTAATGAACTGTGTGGAAAGAAAGCTTTGGCCTCCCAGCAACAACATGAAGACAAAGACCGGATGTGAGAGGTCGATATAGAAAGATGGGGGAAGAAGGAAGCACTGAAAACCCTGGTCTATTACACCAGTGTTGTTCTGGCAAGTTATTTCATCTTTCTGGGCCTCCTTTTTCTAGATCCTTATAAAGAGGTTGATATTAAATCAAAAGGTTCCTTTTAGCTCCACAGCTTATGATTTAATTTAATAGTTTACATTTATTGTTACTATATGTTAGCACTTGTTAACTTCTTTTTATGCATTATTTTATATAATCCTTCCAGCGGCTCCTGTAAGATACTTACCATTATCATTTCTATTTTAGAGATGAGGAAACTGAGGCTTAGAGGGATTTAGTAAATTGCTTATATTCTCATAGCTCATAAGTGACTAAGCCAGGATTAAACTCCACGTCAGTTTCATTCTAAAGCCGTTGGCCTTATCTACCACATTCTGTGGGCAGAGGAGGTTATGCCGTATCTTGAAAACTGCAGATGGGAGACCCATTCCTTCTTCCTTCCAGCCCTACACCCAGCAAAGACTTTTGTAAGTTTTTCTGTGTTCTATCGGAGATTCCTTGCAACATTTGCAAAATCCTCAGAGAACGTGTGCACTTAACAGGTTGCTGGCATGCTGGCTTCACATACAGTCATTCTCTTAATCCAGACTACACAGAGCTCACATTTAGCTGCTCCAAACCAGTTCATCTGGTCAATATGATCAGCGTTTTGCTGCTGACAAGTCGACTAGGACTGGGCAACACCCTCAGATAAGATGGTTGCCACAGGGCTCCCACTATTAAAAACCACATCGCATTCTTAGTCCTGAGCTCATAGTTTTAACCTGGGGTCCCCCCACTTGTGAAACTACCTCCAAAGAGATACCATTGCTCAGAGGCAGAGAATACTTGACAAGGCAGAGCATCAGGACGTCTGTCCAGGAAACCCACTGAAGTTCCCTGGCTGGAACAAATGTGTCTCTCATCAAGGCTCTTCATTTTGATGTTTTCTTGACAATTTCTAAATATGTATAGAAACAATCTGCCTCCCTTTATATTCATGTATTCCAGCACATAACGTCTGATTTTCTGCATGGTGGGAGTCAACCAAGCGCCCTCTCTCCATTCCTCAGTTCACGATTTTAATGCATTTCATGATTTTGTTGCTTTGGTGTGCATTTCAAAATGACACATTTGATCAGTTCTTTAGGTAATATTGATGTTTTGCCCTTTTAAATGTGTCATTTGATTTTCTGATGTTATTCTCCATCCGCTTTGGTAACACTTTCATTTAGTTGCAGCTTTTTATTGGGTCCCTAAAGGTTTATATAAAGGAATTTGACTTGAGGGTATTTAAAAAATTTTTTTAATGTTTTTCTCCATTCTGTGTGCTTGTATACCCTCAACCCCGCCTTTGCCAACCTATATCTTCCCTCTTCTTCTTCCCCCTCTCTTGCCACCTCACCTCCTTATCCACTCTTTAAAACACTGTGAATACATTCTTCACCATGAGAGCCTCAAATGCTGGCCTTTCCTCAATCATATTTAAGTATTTCATTGTGTAAGGCTCGTTGCCTTGCTTCTGCTGTTCCCTGTGGATTCAATCAAAGAGCAATTTTTAAAAGCACGTATGACGAGCAGGCTGATGTTTTTACATTTCTGACATGTTTTTACGGCCCTTGTTGAAGACATTCCTAAATAGTAATTCCAAATTTTCGAAGGCAGCAGCAAAACCCCAGTATGGCCTGTTCATTTCCCATTGTTTGACTTTTTTTTTTTTTTTTTTTTACTTTCTTTTACCAGCTCTGATTGTATTTACCTTGCATTCCTGGCAGGTTAATTTCCACATTTCTGAACTCTTAACCTCTTCTTTGGGTACAGTAAATGCAGAGTGAGAGACCCACCACAGGGTCGAGAGACCAATTGAAAGTAAGCACATGCCAATTTTTTCCCTGCAAAATATCTGAAGAGAACTGAAGGATGGGGGTCAAAGAAGTAATAAAAAAATACCTTTGTTTTATGTTTACAATTGTCATCACAAATTGCCTCAAAGCCTAGATTCTGCACAGAGGGGCCATGCCATCTATGAAAGAAAGTCCCACCTTCTGAAGTTAGAAAAAGTCCCTAACATAGATGTATTAGATCAAGAATTTCTCTTTTAAGAAAAGACATTGTATTATAAATAAGTACCATGAAGTAAGTTGATTTCACGTATCTTGTCTGTTTTATTGGAAAGAGTTAAGGATCTATTAATTTGTAGGAATAAACGTAAAGTTATAGGATTATGAAAATTGTTGGGGCTTCTATGGTGGGAAAGTAGAAGTGAGGTAGACAAGTTCATATAGGCCTAGCCCTGGGCATCAATGTGAACCGGCCAAGAGTCTTAGGATCGTTTTACATTCCCCTTTCTTTTCTGCATAACTTGTGCACCCAGTGCCCCTCTAAGTTCCTGAGAAAGAAGTATAGTGCAATGAAGAGATCATGAATTCTGACATAAAAATGACTAGTATTTGAATATGGGCCCTTGTACCATCAGATTGCACACCTAAACTTCATGACTTATTTCCACGTGTAAGAAAAATTAGACAAGGACTGGCCAAGTAGCTCAGTTGGTTAACAGCTCGCTCAAGAGTGTGAGCTCTGAGCAACAGGGTCACCGGTTCGATTCCCGGCCAGAGCTGAGCTGCCACTGAGCTGCCAACAGGTAGCAGGATGGCTCAGCTAAAAAAAAAAAAAAAATTTAGACGAATATTTCCTACTTCTGAGGTGGAGGCTGATGTCATCTTCTGGTGCGATGGAATGTGACAAAAATAGACTCCCAGGGCATGCTATATTAGTTGTGGGAGTTTGCCCAGGTGCCAGCAGCAGTGCTCTCCACGAGGGACAGCATGATGGGGAAGACGTGTTCAAAGCTTAGCCAGGGAAGTCATGTGAACAGATACCAAGAGCATTCCAGGGAAAACTTGCAGGTCCAAATGGATAAAATCAAGTCTGTAACTTAAGGAAGGTGGCCAGGTAGAAAGACAACAGAAGGAGGGATAGGAGTTTGATTGCTCACACATTTCTTCCGGATATTACTGGCTGGCTGCTCTTATATCCTTTCTTTAAGGATAAACTTGTTTTTATCCATCTAGACTTCCAGCTTACCTTATTTTTTTCCTTGAAGGAAGACAAACAGAAATTAGGATATTTCCATTCCTCACCACACATGCCCCCAACAATGACACTTCTCTATCATAGCTCTATTGTTTTTCATAGCACATATCCCCATCTGTCTTCCCTGGCTAGAACATAAACTACATCAATGCACTGATTTTTGGTCTGCTTCTTCATTGCCTTATCCTGAACACTTAGAATAGAAGCTGATTAAGAGTTCTCACTTAATAAATATGTGCTGGATAAATAAGTAAATTATTAGTGATTGCTAAGGAATGTATAAGTAGCAATGTAACTTAAAGGAAAAGGACTTGATAACCTTCCATGACAGCTTCTAGATATCAGTCACTCATGTATCCAACATTTCATGAACACTAATTTTGTTCCAGCCACTATGCTGTGTGTCGGAAACTCATTAGCAAATAGGACCAGGTTGTCACTCTCAACAAACACACACCCTGTGGGGATACAAGTAAACAAAATGTCGTTCAACTGTGCAATGAAAACCACAGTAAAGGTATGCACAAACCATCTCCTTAAGAAAGTACTTTAAAATATTTTTTCATGATTCCTCAGCCTAGGATAAAATTCATTTTGTAATAGACCCTGAGAACATAACCATAATAATTGACTCTTGGGGGGAAAAAAATCTGAGATGACAGTTCTCTTCTGCTTTGCCAAAGAAGATAGAAACACAAGTCCCCATTGTGGCATCTTTTTGGCCTCTAAGAGACACCCCACTCTGGTACTGTCTCCACAGAACTTACAACTGTACCAGACTGTCCGTGTATCTGCTCTTTTTACCATGCCTCTCATGGTAGAGAATAAAATCCCTCCTCCAAGGAGAAGGACATTTTTGGCTAATTTATCCCTGCAAAGAGCCTTTGAAGTTCAAAAGCATTTGAATTTGCTTTCCCATAAGTGGTAATATAAACTCTTTCTCACAGCACTTTTACCATGTGAAATTCTTTTAACTGGTACATCATTACCACAATCCTTTAATAGAGTCACCCTGATTATCTTTCTGGAATGCATGTAAAAAAAGCCTCTTCCTGGGGCCTAGGATAATCAGAGTCATCCAGAAAAAAAATATAAGATGTAATTTAGTATAGAGATTTTAAAATTACATAGTCATTTTTTTGGTGATTTTTTTCTTAAAGCAATGATTATTGCATTTTTGTAGTGCATACTGGTACCTAGCAAATAGTTGAATAAACAACATTATTTCTCTAGTTGGGAGAGGATTTTTGTTGTTTTGACTTACACTTCTTTAATTAGGAATAAGGTAAAGGATTTTTTATAATATTTGCATTTTTTATAATATTGGGTTGTCAGAAAAGTCATGATGTATTTTTTTCTATGTTGTTTGTTGCAAAAATGCACCATGACTTTTCTGACAACCCAATATTTGCATGTTTTTCCTATTCAATTACTTGCCAGTTTGTTTCAGATTTTAATATGTTATATACTGATGACTGTTCTCTTTAATGTGAACATTTTCCTTGATGAAAGACAAGGGGAATACCAGCTAGCCATTTCATCATTGGGGTATTTGACTAGTTTACTATTTTTAAGCACCAAAGATTTTGCTTAGAGCTAAGGCTGTGGGTAGATTCACAAATACTTTCTCACAATCTTGTGAATTGGAGGAGTATAAATTATGAGTGTTTCCATTTTTTTAAATGGAGAAATTGAGTCATGAGCTCAGCATTTTCTTCTAGAGTGACAGAACTTTTGGACTTACAGTTCACTGTAGACCCTGTGGAGTATTAACCTAAGGAGACTTATGTTTCTTATCAAGCAAGAGAATGGCAAAAAATAAGTAATATTTTCAAACATGGACAAATTCTCCTTTTGTTAGCGATCTGGTGCCTTTTTACTGCAGGTGCATTGGCACTATTCTTTGATTAATCAATGCTGGACAGGCCTCCTGGCTAATCTCATTAGCTAATAGTGCTTCTGGGTAATTAGCTTGATGTGTGCAATTATCCTCAGATTTTAAGGCTTTTTTTTCCACTTTGATAGCATTGATATGTATTTAATGCTTTAGAGTGCCATGGTCCTTTGAGAGATTGAGCAAAATTCCCAAGTCTTTTCAAATCAAGTGAGCACGACAGCCTACTTGGCAATGGAATTATCTGAGGTCCATCTATTAAAGCCTTTCTTACTGCTAGCAACTTTTCAAGCATATACATACACACACATACACACACACATACACACACACACACACACACACACACACCACAATCTAGCTGATGAAATCTGGAAGCACTTCTAGAACTTTCCATTTTGGCCAAAGTCATGAGTCTCCAGGTTTCATCACAAAAATTCTAAGATTTAGCCAAATACACCAACCAAAAAAGAAATGTTCACATGGCAGATGGCAAGTGTTCACTGTGATTTTCGTGTGGAAATAATATAAAACCTTTGGTCCTTTAAAGTTGCATTCTCTTTTTACAAAGAACCAAGAGATCTGGGCTGTAGTCTCAATTCTGCCACTACCTAGCCTATGACATTGAGCAAGGCATTAGCCTCTTTGAATTTATATATTTATAAAATGGGAAAGACCATTCAGTCAGTCTATATGTTTTAAGCTTTAACTGTGAGCTGGGCCTGTGCTAACCAGGAGATACCATGAATGCATAAGAAAGAGTCAGCCCACCAAGCTTGCCTAACCAAGTTGGATTAAATGATTTTCTCAGATTCTTTCAAATGAGGCAGCCTTATGATTCTACATGATCCACACTTCCCTTTTCCCTTTTCCCTTCCAAAATCCATCAGGAAGTAAGGAAGAAAAAGTGAGCCCAGTAGGAAATCAGGTACTGCCAAGATGTTTAAACCCAGATAAAGTTAGCATTATTACGTCTTCCAGGATAAGAAAAGAAATGTCACAACCTTCCATTTTGCTTTATTTTTTAACCTTCATCATTATCCTTCTTAATTCCATCTACTGTGAGCCTGGGAAAAGTGCTTAGGGAAGTTGATGCATTTTAAACCTTCAGTCTCTACCTGTGTCTGTGTGCCAGGTCACTTCATTCCTCCACTGATAGCAGAACACCCAGCTGAATTTAGACCCAGGACATACATCCCTGGCTGCAGAGTAATGACCCGTAGCTGCTATATCTAAGCTATTTTATTTCAGGCAACCTTGCCTAAACCAATGTTGTCAACTAAATAGCCCCTATGGACACTAATGGAACCTTTGAAATAAATTGTCCCATTATGGAAACTTATCATTTCTTCTTACTGCCTAAACAATGTGGCATTTTATTTTATTTTTTATTTTTTTCTGGATCTGGTTGCAAAAATACCAGAAAGCACCTTAGTGATGTTCTCACGCTTTCCTTGATGTGATTTTATACAGCCTTTTCAGCGAGAGAACCATCAACCATGACGCAGAGGAAATTTGCTGCTAAAATGCGTTATTGTCCAACTACTGATGGCCTCTCACCCAGGTGCTGGAGGTTGGGAAAAGGAGTGCTTACTGTCTCATCTGAGCCAAAGCTGGTTTATATTAATGACCAATGCAACAGCAAATATATTGGATTTTATTCTCACCTTTAACCTGCCTCAGTAATAATCTTAATAATGGGAAAAGAAGTTCTTATGATTCTTCTCAAAGGCCCTGTGTTCCTGCCTCTTTCAGACATTTTTTTTCCCCTGAGAGCTTGAAGGAGACAGAAACTGAAAACAATGATCTTCTTTCTCTTATATATTAAAAATAAAAGGAGTATTTGAATGCCTACAAAGTATGGGAAGTGACAATAAGTAAACTGGTGTTTTTCCATTTTTCAGTTCTAGTCTAGAGGGATTCTTTCCTCTTTTGTCTAAACTTACTAAATGAGAGACGTTGGATGGCTCTCTAAATAGCTAAGCATCGGAGCATTTATATTGTTATTATTATTTTTATGCATGCTATTTTCCCTTAGCAATAGAAAAGAAAATAAATAGTCTTTTCATTGCCAGTTCTATTTTTGTTGAGGGCTTAACTAGAAGATATATCTAATCATAATGAGCAGAGCATAAAGAATATTAAGATTAAAATAACTTATATTTTCCTTTATCCTCTCAACAATCTCCAGATGGATTTCCTAGGGGTTGCCTTCTAAATCTTCTTACACAGTGAGCTGTAAATCCCGAACCCAGCAAGATTCTGGTTTGGCTGAACAGAGCCTTTCGTGTACAATATGTACAGCCTGAATAATGGGAGAAAATTATTCAGAGGATAATTATAGCAATTGATCTTGAGATGTTTTGCAGTGTCCTTCATAGATCATTCTTCAAAGCCTTTTGGAGAAATGGTATCTGTGGAGTCTGCCAGACGCAAAAAGCTTCTAGGATCTAATGTAAAGTAAATAGTTTACAAGAGTAGTAGTCACCTGAAAAGAAAGAGGGGACAGTCCTAGGAGGACGCCGGCCAGAGGTCCGTCAGCTCAAAGAACCATATAATTTTGATGGTCCCTAGATGGCCTTGATCACCATCTAAGACTGTGGCCCCCATCTCAAGTATTCTCATACACTTGAGCCTTTGTACATTTCTCTATAATTCCTGAAGAGCTCTCCTTAGAGTTCTCCCAGATGACTCTGAAGACCTGCCTATGAAGTGGGAGGGGTGGTGAGCCATTAACCCACTTCACAGATGAGGAAACAGATAAGCAGTCAGGCAATTTTGCCAAAGTGACAGCATTGGCAAGTGATGGCCCCTGAGGAGAGCAGGGCTTCCTGATCATAAGTCCAGTGTACTGTGCTCCCTGATCATTCCCTAAACAGGAAGCAAAGCTCCCACTGACTTTCAGGGGACATGCCACAGGCCTTGCTGCTGATGAGTATCCCTCCTACTAGAAAGGAAGAGGAACGATTGGAATTCCTGTTTCTCTCTTTAACACTGCCTCTATATACATCCTTCCTTGTATACAGCTACACACACACACACACACACACACACACACACACACACACACATATCTCCTCTCCTTTTTCTCAATGATCCTGCCTTAGAGGAAAAACAGATGGGCAGCTGCGCAAGCATACCTGTACTGGACGTAGAAATCAATAGAGACAGTTATTTCATAAACGGCTCCACTAGGCACGAGGAAATTCATGGCTTAGAGAGAGCGGTGATTGGAGGAGGGGGGTTTCGGAGGAGGTAAGTGCATCACTCTTGATGGCAGTTTATTCTCAGGGATGCCTGGCACATTCACTATCGGGCCCTAGCTGAACAAACCCAGCTCAGACACTTAGACTGTAACATTTTAATTTTCATAACCTTGATGCCTATTACGATGCCTAGTGTTAGAACATTTTATATATAATTATATAAACATTATAATGTATTATATTATGCTTTATAATGTATATTTATATAGCTTTATGTTATTATATAGTTATTATGTTTATTTTTTTAAACTGAACTGATACTAATTGAGCTGATGGTGTGATTTCTGATGAACTTGAAAGAAATCTGGGTAACAGGTAATTAAAGCCTGAAATAAATAAATTAATTAAAAAAAGTGGTTGAAACAAAGAAAGCATGGAAATCAAATGATGACTGACTTAATCTGGTCAATTAATAAGCAACAGAGGTGGTCAGATTTATACCCCTGAATCATTAGCTGTTTATTAACCTTCCCCCACCTCCACTTTTTACCAGAACACTTTTTTTCCCCCTAGAGACTCCAAATGAAGAATAACAAATCATCTTTTTGTCTTATAATTTGTGCATCACCAGCCTTAACTTACCACAATTCAAAGAATCAATTATTTCTCTGTGTCTTTGCAGCTGGAACTGAGATTTCTTTAAATGTGATTGGACAAGATGTGTGTGTGTGTGTGTGTGTGTGTGTGTGTGTGTGTGTGCATTCTTTATTTGGTGAAACATGTTGTCATAGATCAGGCCAAATTTAAAATAGTCTCATCCATTTTTAGGACTTTTTTTTTTTTACCTGTAATTTGGACGTCTCAAGCCAGAACCACTTCTTCATATACTAAAGTTAAAAAAGCAGTTGCTGTGTAAAGTTGTACGATACCTCTTTACCATATAATTACTGAGGTTTTGAAGCAGATGCTCTTGTCCGTTATTCAATTTATTATTATTATTGATAAAATAGTAGTTAACATATATTGACAGCCTTATCTAGGTTAAGTAAATTAGATACCTATCACACGTATTTTCCCAACTCTATGAAATTAAAACTGTAGAAAAAGAAACTTGAGTCTCAGAGTGGTTAAGTAACTTGTCCAGGATCATGAACTAGTAATTGCCACAACAATGTTAAAAAGTTTCTCTGACTGCAAAGTATACCATGATATAGTGTTATAAATTTAGAAATTCAATTGTTGGTGAAAAAGGATGGTTTTTCCTCAGTTGTGCTTTGCCCCTGTCTTAGTTTGAGTTGCTCTGAAAGGTTGAGCCGGAGATGCAAACTTGGGTTCAGGCTCTTTATTTGGGAGATCTAAAGAGAAGGGAGTGAAGAAATGGGAAGATGAGGCAGGCAAGGAAGACTGTGGCTGTAGACAATGATGGCTCAGTTTTGTGGTTCACCCCAGATGCACACAGAACGCCTCCTGCAAATATGTGCCCTACCGAGGGAGGCACAAGGTTACCCACCAGCACACGTTTCCATTGGCTGAGGGTTGCCCCGTGGTTGTAGCTCTCTGAACTTATGATATTCACTGGTGCACAGGCTGAGTGGGCTGCTCATGGGAGAACAGGCTGTAGCAGAATGCAGAAGATATGAGCAAGCTCATTCTTGGAGTGGAAAGGGCAGAGTAAGGTGAGCCTGCACTCATGGAACTGTCCAAACTAGCTGCTCCCAGGGCATCTGCTCCAACTCCACAATATTCATGCTATTGAAATGGCCTTGTTCTCACCCTTGAATGCCCTCCGTCTCTTTTCTATTGAAATTCCACTCACCCTTTAAGGTGCTAACCAGGTATCATGCATGTCCTCTGTGAGTCCTCTGTGGCCCTGCCTTCCTCCGTGCCCCCTGTCACCTCCTACTACAGTTCGGCTATAAGGCCATTAGATATTCTATTGATGTCCTGGAAAAATATTGCTTATAGGCATGTCTCCCTCATGAGATCTGAATTCCTTGAGTGCAGGGGTTACACTTGTGCATTTCTATAACCCTGTCACAGAGCCAAGATTTTTGAAACTACTCTACGCATTTTTATTAATGAAATATAGGAGTTACTGCATATTTACTTTTCATGGTTTTGTAGAGTTCAGTCCTTACCTCTTTCTGCCTTCATCTCCCCAGACTGAGGCAGCAGAGCCTGGACATTTTCTATCATTTCTGATGTCCTCCCTGGGCCTTCTCCAGCCCTCTTTGATCGTGAGATGTGGCTTCCAGCACTAGTGAGAGCATCCCAGGGGATGTACCCCAGCTGTACATTTTGAGGTGGTCCTGGTGCCTTATTCCCTCTGCGTCTCCATCCAGCGGCAACAGCGTCTACTCCATTCATTGCTGGCAGTCGTTTTGATGCTCTGCATTACAGTGATTCATGGACAGTCTTCTCTTCCCTAATGGACTGCAGACTCCCGAGGGGAAGGCAATTGTCTTATTCATCTTCCTATTCCCACAAGGGAGAGAAGGTGACATTCTGAATGGCCAAACACAGCCACCTTCTATTATAACGGTAACAATAATAAGGATAACTAACAATGATTAAGCACCCCTACCACATTCCTGTCTCTCTAAGTGTTCTGCGTAAATCACCTTGTGTCATTCGTTTTCTCATCACAGACTTTGAGATGGTCCTATTAGTATCTCCATTTCACAGACAAGGAAACCGAGGCTCAGATAGATGGAGCGAGATGCCTATGACTATGCATCTAGCAAGTCACAGAGTCAGAATTGAACTCAGCTCTCCCTGACTCAAACTGAAGTTTTTCCAATTACAAAACACTGAGTGGCCTGCTAAGGGTTTTCTCCAAAGATGGAGGATTTTTGTTTTGTTTTGTTTTCTATTTGTTTAGATAGATGGTTCTCAGCCAAGCGTGATTTTACCCCTCAGGGGACATTAGGAGACTTCTTTGTTGTCACAGCTTGGGAAGGGGGAGGAGTGCTACTGGCATCTAGTGGGTAGAGGTCAGGAAAATTGCTAAACATTGTACATTGCACAGGCAAAGAATTTTATCTTGTCTAAACTCTCAGTAGTGCTGAGGTTGAGAAGCCCTGGTTTAAATGAACCTGAGGGAGAAGAAAGAGGAGGAAATAGCCTAACACAACACAGTGGCGGGGCTGGGATGAGAATTTAGGCCCCCTGTCTCTTTATCTCATTGCATTTCCTGCTTCACCATGCTTTTATTTTTTTTTATTT
>NW_017731814.1:1156251-1163084 GCF_001890085.2 Hipposideros armiger | reverse complement strand
TGAACATCCTAGTTTTGACTTCTCTAAACAACACTAGTGCTGGACAAGACCTGCCATCTCTGGAACTCAGCCAGATCTTATCTGTTCTGACCTGGTACTTAATCAAGCACCTTCCATAGTTCTGACCCCTGCTGGACTTTTCATCTTGACCCCAAGTCTCATCATAAACACTGCTGCTCTCAATGACCTATTGTACACATGATACCCTGGGTGGAACTCTACCCTCCAGATGCAATTCCTTTCCTAAGCCCCCTGCCCACCAGGATAGGAAAATTGGACATATCTTTCACAGTGAAGTTGTGGAACGCCCTAAATGTCAAATTTGCAATCAGCTTTAGAGGACCTCACAAATATTCTGGGTCCCCTGGGTAATTTATAACAACAGTCTCGTCCATGAATGTCTCTGTATTTTTTTCAAACTTCTAACTACATTCAGCCTGTAATAGATTACAATCGCTCAAACAAGAAAGCAAGCAATCAATAATCTAAATAAGTAAATAAATAAGAATTCTGCAATTTATTATCTGCTATGTGAAATAGCAATGCCAAAGCAAATGCTCCAAACTCCAAAGGGAACGCATCCAGCTATCGCTCTGTTCTCAACTAAAGATACGGAGGGAGTAAAAAGATGTGTTGTTGTTGTTGTTGTTGTTGTTGTGTGTATGTGTGTGCGTGTGTATGTGTGTGTGAGTGTGTGTGTGTGTGTGTGTGTGTGTGTGTGTGTATGAAGCATTGTGTGTGACAAGGAGACAGAGGGTAGAATGTACATATTTATTCTCATTCTTTTTTCTCGTTTGCTTTCTCCCAATTCTCCCAATAGAAGACTGTTAAATACCCAGGATAGAGTGTTCTCGCTTAAAGAGATCAGGTTGTCTTGGGGGAAGCCGAGATTTGTAGCCTTCCATACTATATCTGAAATCATCATGCAAACCAAAGCATTGCTTGTTAGTAAAAACTGCTGCTTCAAGACCCCATGCAAAGCACAAAATACAGTTGGCCCTCTGTATCTGCAGGTCCTGAATTCTTGGGTTCAACAACCTGCGGATTGAAAATATTTAGAAAAAAATGTTACATTGTTGCTGATGTGTGCTATGTAAACAGGCCTATGATGGTTTCGCCGGTAGTGAGCACGTACAGACTTGCTTATCTTGTCATTATTCCCTAAACAATGCAGTATAACAACTATTTACATAGCGTTGGCATTGTTTTAGATATTACAAGTAATCTAGAGATGGTTTAAAGTATACGGGAGGATGTATGTAGGTTATAGGCAAAAACTATGCCATTTTATGTAAGGGACCTGAGCATCCTCTGATTTGGGTATCCCCGGGGGTCTGGCAATCAATTCCCCACAGATACCGAGAGACGACTGTACACATTTGTTTGGCTGACTCTTCCATCTCCCTGAATTCTTATCTTATATGCTTTTTCTGGCCCTCTGTCCAGTATCACAAAAAGAAACAAATTTTGAGCACCACTGGTGGACTGACTTCTGCAGGTGGCCACCATGCCCATCAGAAAGGACCTGAGAACCAGCTGTCGAGACCCCAAGCTCCCTATTTCTAAGGCAATCAGAAGGGGTCCAAGCCATTACTCCTTTCTTGCAGCATCTTAGCAAATGCTCACTAGAGTCCTGTTTGGAACTAGGACCAAAGACAAGTGAGAGTCAACAGAAGATAACTTTGTATTGAAGCTGTATTTTAAACTTTGATGCCAATTAAATTCACCGTCTTTTATATTCCTGTAAGCATTAGATATACTGCCAAAAAATTCAAGCTCCACTGGTCATGTAGTTTACCATTTCAGGCTTCTCATGATGAACTGTTGTGCATTTTTTTTCATATCAATTTGTCTTACCTCTGCTGCCCTTTATTCCAAATGTCATTCAGAACCCCAGTTCCAAAGTAAAAAAATCGCCACAGTTCCTCCTCAGCCTATTCCCTCTCTCCCTGGCTTTAAGTGGATCCTGGCAATCACTCAGGAACACGACAGTCTAGTGTGGGTGTTAGGAGCTCAGGTTCTATGTTCAAATCTCAGGTCTGTCACTCACCAAGTATGTCACCTTGGACAAAGTACCAAAATTTTCTTAGCCTCAGTTTCTCCATCCATTAATGGCAGGGAAAAAAAAGTCCCTCGGGATTCTATAAGGATCAAATGAGTATATGTAGGAAGCACTTAGAACAGTACCTATCATATTAGAAGACTTTAATAAATAAAAGTATTTAGTCCAGCAATGATGGGCTGCATTCTATCCATTTCAGTATTTATTTTGTTAGAGGTTTTCAACATTCTTTCAATGACGTATTTTCTTCTCCAAGCCATTAATTACTCTTTCACTCCCATGTAAGAAGTATCTTTTGCTATGAGACTCATCCTTGTGAGATGTAGGACTCTTTACTCTTCTCATCTCTGCCATAACCTCACATTCATCCAGAACTTCTGTATCATCTCAGAAGACTTCAATGTCAAGTCCCACTTTCATTCTGTGTGACATCCATGATGGGATGACTTGTTCATTCTCCTGAAAAAACTGCATCTGGGTATTGGTGCATCTTCTCAGCATCAACACCTCAGATAGTCAACTCCCGAACACTGCTAGAGGTAAGGGCATGGCTTGCTCTCCCCATCTGCTGTGAATCAGTATTAAATGCTCCATTTTACAACTGAGAGACAAATCTCAATCAAAGAGGCTCCAAGTTTTGCTCAAGAGCACACAGCTAGTAAATAATTAAACCCAGACCTCCTGACTTTTAAGCCGACACTTTGTGCTGCACCAGAGCTGCCTCACAAGGCTTTCTGAAGTTCATACACATTTGTTTGGCATTTTCGTCCCCAGAAGAAGCATTTAATGTCATCTGAAAGCTTGAAGGTATTACTCTTCCTCTCTCCTGTAGATATTTTCATACATAGCCATTTTTCATCATCAGATATGTAGTTTTTCCATGAGAATTCTGTAACTCTCCTTTCCTAGCCCTTGGGGACAGATCTATAGGCCCATTTTTCTGGGCAAAGGGGTCTATTTTACCATGGCAGCAAGAAAGGAGAAAAGGAACATCTTTTATAGCCCCAGCCAGCCAGCTTCCCATCCTGTGTGGCTTATCAGCAGGCCTACTGTCCTTCAAGGCACATGATTTGGCTAATGGAAACAGGAAACAGTGAATGAAAGACCCAGTGAGAATGAGCTTGGAACTGAAACCATGTTGCTGGCTAGTCTGGTTGGGTTTTTATTTATTTTCTCTTCAATGGAAGGAGAATAGAGATGGCAAATTGATCCTCCAGTAGTCTAGCTGGACAGAAAATGGCCCAAAGTGTCTCCCAAGGAGGAATTGGTGATATTTCTTCAGGCACGGGAAGTGGAGAGATGGTTTGATGCTCAGCACAGAACCTTCTGAATAAACATTCATTGAAGTGATGGTGAGTATGTTTCAATCTCTCATCCTCACATGTAGAGAACCAGGCTAGAGAACAAAAGTATTTACTTCAAGAAGACATGAGCCTCTGGAAGTTAGGCTCCAAGACAACTACTTTCCCACCCCAATTAAATAAATTGATTTAATTATAATTAATTATTTATTGAAGACCTACTACATACATGCACTGGGAAATACTAAACAAAAAAACCCAGCTTCTATCCTGAGTTTACTATTTACTTATAGTCAGAGAGGAAACCAAGCAGCAAACAACCATGATAGTTTTGCTTAACCTTTGAGTTGGCCCAGGGGATGCCCATATGTAATAAAAGTTAAACCATCCTCCTATGGACCATTTAATTTTATGAATTGTTACTTCAGAGATGAGAGTCCTTTGAGAGCATATTTTTTCTCTCCTGTATGTAAGATGATCAACACTGTTCTAGTTGACTACTAGAGGCATACATCAAACTCATTTTCAATACTCCTATTGTAAGAAAGAGATAAAACAATTGATAGAAAATTATATAGCAAATACTTTTTATAATGATTTCTATGAGTCATGTAGAAAATTGGGACTCATAAGAGAAGCAGGCAAATACTTTGGACATTGAGAAAGTTACCATTTGGGGTTCATGTATTTAGATGGACAGAGGTAAATGGCAGAGAGGCAGATTAATTCAATAGTAAGAACAAGGTTTTGGTGTATCCAAAATTGGAGTCAACCACATTGGGAGATGATAGTGAATGGTTCTTCACTGAAAGGATTCAAGAAGAAGTTGAAAAAATACCTTCAGGGATAATGAAGATGAAAGTTTCTTTTTGAATAAGAGTGTTGATTATTTGCCTGTAAGCTCCTTTCTACATCTTATGATTACAGTGAAGGGTCCCCGAATTGAAATTCTTACTTAGATTTCTAGAAGGCAATGTCCACCCCTCCTCTCCTGTCCAGTCACAATTCTGAAAGCCTTTAGGAGGTTTCCATATAGGAGCAGTTGCAGACTAGAGAGGAAACAAATATTATTTTGCAGTACCCAGTGCTCCATCAAAACAGAGGCCTTGTGAAATGACGGCAGACATCAATAATCGCCAAAGCACCAGCCTTATTTATAGGTTTGAGGGAAAGATAAATACTGTACGTGTACATTCTAATTAAGGCCAAGACTTCCCAGCATGCATAGCTCTGCATCTCATTCCCCCTGTCACCGCTGCCACAGGCTCTCATATTTTCTGTGGTGTTCTTCTAGTTATTAGTAATGCTGCGCTGACTAAAATGGATAGAGTCCCAACTTGGCTGCAGGGCACAGGAATTTGATCAGCCGCATAGCTGGAGCCTGAACTCAGAAACATCACAGCTATATTTGCCCTTGTCGTCTGTTGCTGACTTGAGCATTTAGACCAAGGATGCTGATGTAGGATTTAGGATTACGTGTGAAGGGTCCCCAGATCCACTGTAGTACAATGGTGGATGGCAGAGTGTAAAGTACCACAGAAATACTCCTTTCTCAATTCATGTCAACAAAGCATCTGTTGGGTTAAGAGGAGAGATATGGCCTATTTCCATCAGCCACGTTTCTAAGATAGATTTCTGAGGGGCATAAAGCTAATGCTCTTATTACAGTCCCCTTTACATAATGAAAAAATAGAGCACGTGCCATGAACATATGACTAATGGTCCTTAGACAAAGTGCAATCCTGGCTTTGATCTTTGGGTGATGAAGACATCATAATCTAATGTAGCTAATCATGTCAAAAGCACAATCAATAAGCATACACTGATCTCACAGTATAATTAAGTCTCCATAAGTTCATTTTTAGACCAAATCAATCAAAAATAGTCAACCTGACCAGGAATTCACAATATCATTAATTTAAAAAGAAAATCAAGATTTATTTCTCAAATTGTTAATATCTTGTTATTAAAAAAACTATCAATTCTGAGTTCCTTAGAATATTTTCACATACATACAGTGCAATAGAATTTGGGACTTTTCTTGGCAATAGTATGACTTTTCATTACTGCAGAAAAAAACAAACATATTTTCTCTTCCCTAGATCTTTCTGGATGCCCCATCAGTTTACTCTGGAGTTATCTTCACATTGTCCCCAAGACATGTATACATAGTGGACATGGACTAGGCCTAGATCTGAATTTTAGTTGGTAGCTTCCTTAAGCCAACTTCGAGTCAAGAAAGAAAATAGAAACCGAAATAGGAAAACACATGGCTAAACTCAGGATGGATTATGGTTTTCTCCTCAGGATTTTTGACTTGAATCTCAAATGAAAACTATTTGAATTATTAGCTGATTTTTCTCTTAAACTTTTTGTTACTATACCAACCAGGACCAGATGTCTGCCTGTCTGTAGGCACATGTATGTGTGTGTGTGTGTGTGTGTGTGTGTGTGTGTGTGTACATGTAGGTAGGCTGTCTATATACATGACTAAGAAACTTACTAATTGAAGAGTACATTTGCTCTCAATGGGTGTAGTTAATCCAATAGTGTAAATCTCAACCTAACAGAGTGTGCTAGGATTTTCAGTGAACCATTTTTCATTCTCCAAGATTCATTTGGATAATTGCAGAAGCTTAGTACCACATCTTGGGAGGCATCAGCATGGGGTAGGTGGAAGGAGGAAATTAATATTCATATTATTACTATATAACTGACTATATAACTGACAAAGACCAAGACATTTCACATACTTGATATAATTTCTTCACCATGTGAATAATTGTATCTATCTCACAGCATAGCAATTTTCATTCATATTTTATAGACAAGGTTACTGGAGCTCAAGAAATTAAGTAATTCTCCAATATTTTAATGCTTAGTAAGTGGTAATCAGGCATTTATTTAAACCTCTGGAAACCAGAAATGGGAGTCTGAGTTTATCACAGACAAGACTCAGACAACTTGGTAAGGTCAGAGATGTAAGGAGTCATGACTAACATTTTTTTTTTTAAGATTTTTATTGGGGAATTGGGGGGATGGGAACAGCGCTGGGGAATTGGGGGAAGGGGAACAGACAAGTTGCTGTCGTTAGCTGTGGAGGGCAGTGTCACTGGCCCTCATATGTGGGATCCAAACCGGGACCCTCTGGCGTCCCAAGCCAGTTCTTAACCATTGTGCCACTTTGCCGGCCCATGACTAACATTTAACACAAGATTTCATATGGTTAGGTACGGTTGAATGAATGACTTGGAAATCCAGGGTATCTACCTAGTTATAACAGAGTGAGGGAACAGTGTGAGGTCAGGGCTAAATCTAAAAGTGCTTAAATTGTTCAATCTAGGTAGGGATAGTCAAATAATGGTGATTTGAGTCTGCAGACCAGAATACAGTTACGGGAATTCAGTCAAGCAATGGAATAAGCAAGTAATCGAACTCTAAATATGTAAGGTTCAATTCAGAGTCAACTG
>NW_017731814.1:1153271-1155656 GCF_001890085.2 Hipposideros armiger | reverse complement strand
TCCTTATCAGTTCCTTTTCATTCCACAGACTTGGAGTGTTCATATGAGGTCTGACAATTAAGTTTGCAAGTTCATCCTACATACCTCACCGCTGAATATCACTACAGTCACCTTCGAAGCACTCCCCTTAGAAAGCTATGCACCAACGCCAGTACCTAGTTCACCCTTCAAAGCAACTTTGGAGCTCTTTTTCTGGAATGGCCATCAGAGCTGTCCTCGTATTAATCTTGATGTCCTGAATGTCATCAAATGTCTTCCTTTCAATATTCCCTTTATCTTTGGGTAAAGAAAGAAGTCATTGGAGGCCAGATCAGGTGAGTAAGGAGGGTGTACCAGTACAGTTGTTTGTTTACAGGCTAAAAACTCCCTCCCAGACAGTGCTGTATGAGCTGGTGCATTTTTGTGATGCAAGAGCCATGAATTGTTGGCAAAAGTTCAGGTTGTTTTCGTCTAACTTTTTCACACAGCCTTTTCAGCACTTTCAAATAGTAAACTTGGTTAATTGTTTGTCCGTGGTACAAATTCATAATGAACAATTCCTCTGATATCAAGAAAGGTTAGCAACATTGTTTTTTTTGTTTTGTTTTATTAACTTTTAAAAACATCTTTATTAAGATATCATTCACACACAATACAATTCACACACTTACAATGCACAATTTGATCATTTTTAGCATATGTTAGAAGTCATGCATCCATTACAAAAATCAATGTAAAATGTTTCATTATCACCCAAAGAAACTGTTGACTCTTAATTTGGACCAACGGAACTTTTTTGGTCATGGAGAATTGGCTGACTTCCATTGTGCACTTTGATGCTTTGTTTCAGGGTTGTATTGGTACACCCATGTTACATTACCAGTGATAATACAGCCCAAAACATCTTGCCTCTTCAAAAGTTCTTGACAAACTTCAACTCTCCTTTGCTTCTGTTCATCAATGAGCTCCTTTGGGTTCATTTTTGCACACACCTTGCTAATGCCAAGATTTCAGTTAAGATTTTTCTAACTGTTTCTCTGTCGATGTTTACTTGGTCAGCCAACAATTTTTATGCACAATTTGACAGATTTTTGCAGTGTTTTCATCAGTTCTCATTACTGTCTGCCCTGACCTCTCTTCATCAGTGACACATTCTCTCCCTTCATAAAAATGTTTAATCCATTTGAACACTGCCATTTTCTTCATGGCATTATTCCCATACACTTGGACTAACATGTCCCTGATTTCACTTCCACTCTTGCTAAGCTCAATAAGAAATTTACTGTTTGTTCATTGCTCTAATTCAAACTCAGACATTCTCACGATGGCGCACAAAAATATGCAACAACAATAATGAACGCCACTCAGCAAGACACCACTACACGTTGACACGAACACAGCTGTGAGACACTGATACACCAGGTTTATGAAACCTTACTGAGCTGTTTGTACAGTGCTGCCAATGTAAGCACACGGTGTTCAGCTCACTAACTTAATTGTCAGACCTTTTACTCCACTCACCACAATACCCTCCAGGTCCCTCCATGCTACTGCATATGACATTCCCTTCCATTGCAGAGCAACATTCCATTGTGTATATGTACCACCTCCTCCTTAACAATTCTTCTATCAACAGACACCCTTACAACTTTGTAAGAGGTACAAAGCAATCCACAGTTATTTGTGTCTGTGCTAAATCTGAAGGCATATAGGAGAGACCATGCTGTGAACTGAGGACATCTGCCAACAATACCAGGCCTGGGGTAGCTCCGCCAAAAGCCAGAACACTCCAAGTGCCTCCTTAAGGTTCAGCTACTGATAAAACCTCATGCTTTGTGCAAGTTGGGTGAGGCAACTAGAGTGCGAAGTGTTGTGGTCACCAGGTTAATATAGATTATGGTTTGGTGCCATTGCTGAGACTGGAGCTCCTCAGCAAAAGTCTCAGAGCACATCAAGGCCAGCTGCCACCTGCCTATGGCCTGCAAACCCCATAATAATTTTCCAAGAAAGAGTGTAATGTGTGTGGGGCTGGCTGCTGTCAGAGAAAGTACCTCCAGTGTTGAGGTAATTGGGTGGGGTGGGGTCTCAGTGAGTCAGCAGGGTGGAGCATCAGGGCTCACCAGACCAATCAGATTCAGATTTGGCTGAGAGGGGGCGGGCTCAACACAGGAACGATGGCGCCTGCCTGCTGGCTGCACAGAAGAAGGTCCCTTCACAGGCGACTGTCCCCCAGCCTTCGTTCCAAAACCACACACTTCAGTCTGGCCACCATATGACTGCAATACCCCCTGAGTCACCATCCCTCCACTGGAGCTTAAGGTGAGTGCCTGGGAGCGAGTGAGCTAGAGAGTCTGTGTGCAGAGGACACCTGGGTTTCCCACCACCTTCTGTCCTGTTTGTGGCTAG
>NW_017731814.1:1141198-1152046 GCF_001890085.2 Hipposideros armiger | reverse complement strand
CCTGGAATCTGAGAGAGTTGACTTCACATTATGATCATATTACTTATTAACCATAGAAGCTTGGTCAATTTGCCTGACCCTTTTGAGCCTTAATGCTCATCCGTAGAATAGGCAGAATAAAATATACTTTATAAGGTAATTATAAAAATTAAATTATATAATAACTATATACTATATTTGATTGGCACTAATATTTTATGTCATATATCATTATATATATATTTGATTGGCATTTAATGCATGCTTCTTAAAATTTAATTGGCATTAATTACTGTGAGATAATAGAAAAAACTGCATATATATATATATATATTTATATATATATATATATATATATATTCTGACCTCTGCCCTGCCTCTGATTCCTGGCATACTGCTCCTAAAACCCCTCTAATTTCCTCAGAGCACTAGGAACATATTTTGTTCTAATATTTGATCTTTGTCCCTGGGTTCTGATTTGTGGTTCCTAAATCCCTTGGAGATTCTTGGGTGATGGCAGTATCTTTTGTTCTAATGAGGTAACTCTTGGAAGGCTCCTAGATGGAGGCTGATCACCAGAAAACCAAGCCATGATTGGAAGCTTGGAATTTTTAGCCCAACCCCCCCATTCCCCAGAGAGGGAAGAAGGGATGAAAATAGAGTTAATGATGGATCATGTCTATGTGCTGAAGTCTCCATAAAAATCTCTGAAGTGTAGGGCTCAGAGAGCTTCTGGGTTGGTGAACCCGTGGAAGTGCTGTTAAGAGTGGCAAGCCCAGGAAGGACATGGAAGCCCCGTGTTCCTCCCCACATACCTTGCCCTGTGCATTTCTTCTATCTTGATGTTTGTCTGTAACCTTTACCACATCCTTTTACAATAAACCAGCGAATGTAAGCAAGTGCTTTCCTAAGTTCTGTGAGCTCTAGCAAATTAATTGAATTGGAGGAGGGGGCCATGGAAACCTTGATTTATAGCTGATAGGTCAGAAGCACAGGTGGCAACCTGGACTTGCAATTAGCATCTGAAGCTGTGTGTGGGGAGCGGCAGTTTTGTGGGACTGAGCCCTTAACCTGTGGCATCTGATGCTATCTGCAGGTAGATAATATCAGAATTGAGTTAAATTGTAGGATGCACAGCTGGTGTCAGTATTGGTTAGTGTGAGAGAAACCCCCACACAACTGGTGTCAGAAGTGTTTTGAGTATGGCAGTAGTGTGAGAGAAAAGGAGAAACAGAGGAGGAGTAGAGTGTAGCTTTTTCTACAATCAAATGCATATATATATAGTATAATATACATACATATATAGTATATGTAATATACAATACAATTTGATTGGCACTTAATGTGTACTCTTGAAAAAGTTCTGAGTTCTCTATGTAAGAAGAACAGGTATTGACAGAACAGCAGAGACTGCTAGCTTAGTGTTGCATCAGTCTCCCATATGGATAACTAACTTGGGTCCGTGTCCCGAGGAAACACAGGTACACCCATAGGAGCTGCCTTAAAGAATGCTGGAAGGCCTAACACCTATATCTAAAATATGTATTGTAGATAACTCATAATTGTCATCCAAGTTCTGCTTGATACTTTACAGAATCCAGACAGTTTCAATGGCAGCAAAAATAAGTCTTAATTAAGAATCTTACCAAGTGTATTGACCTTGGCAAGTGATTTTGGTACATGCTGTGGTGGTGTGATATACCTGGGGTGGTTGTCCCATCAGCCCTCACAACCCTGTGCACAGAGGTCCTTTTCTGCTCAGACTATAAATATCCTCGTCAATGTCTGGCATCAATACATAAGGACAAAATAGCTAATTTTGAAAGATGAAGAATTAGATCTCTACCTAACAATGCTCTAATAACAAATATATACAAATTATAAAAGAAAAAAAAGAATTTTTTAATTATAAGGGAAAAAAGAAAATCTAAGTTATTCACGGGCTATCTGTGGGTAGCAACTTAACCATTACAAGAATGGTATTTGAAGGGGAATAAAAGGGAATATAGGACGTTGTTCCCCTCAGCCGTTCCTGATTCCTGCAGTATCACTGCCTTTGGGATCACATATGAGGCCTCAAAGCACTTCAGTGAGAACCAAGATTAGTGTGGCCAATAGAATCTTAAGAAATTGTACTTAACTCGTGATGTCCACAGGCACCATGGGAGTAAGTAATGTGATTTGAAGCCCAATGCAAAGGGATAAAATTTGAAACTTGTTTATAAAAACAATGACTTTTATATATCTCATTTTCTTTTTAAATTCTCCTCAATTATATTCCTCCCAACTCAATAAGAGCCAATATCCTTCAGCAAGCAGTAGGTAGAAGTTTTACTCTTATTCATATGCATTGTCTGCTCTATTTTCTTCCCAATTCAAACTCTTGCCATCATTATAACAGTAAATAAGCGAAGTGGGCTTATTAAGAAGGAAGGAATAGTGACTCTCTGGGGAGATAACCTTAATCCAATTTAAATAGATTTTGTACTCTGACCGGTGTTTGGTGTCTGGGTTCTCATCTAGCTGCCTGACGAACCGGTGCTTCACGAACTTGTCTGCACATTGCAATCATTTGAGAAATTTCAAAACTACCGATGCCTGTGTTCTGCCCACTGGACTCTAGAATTTTAAAAAAAAATCATCAGGTGATTCTAATGTGAAGACAAGTTTGTAAATCACTTCCATGAGCCCATGATATGAACCAGCCATTTATCATCACGAAGTCCGTCTGAATCACAGTCTATGAAATTTCATGGAGCCAGAGATACTGCTTCAGACTATAAGTATCCTCGCCAATGTCTGGCATCAATACATAAGGCCAAAATAGCTAATTTTGAAAGGTGAAGAATTATATCTCTACCTAACAATGCTGTAATAACAAATATATATAAATTATAAAAGAAAAAAAAGAATTTTTTAATTATAAGGGGAAAAAAGAAAATCTAAGTTATTCACGGGCTATCTGTGGGTAGCAACTTAACCATTACAAGAATGGTATCTGAAGGGAAATAAAAGAAAACGGAAAGCAGGTTTCAGTGGATGGCAAAGCTCCTTAAATTGAGTGCCTGTGTAATCTATTTTTGAATATATCCCTTTCTAAGCTTATCTCAACAATCGAGAGTCAAGAAATTAGAAAAATCTAGACTTGGATGTGAGAAAAGTAATAATTCTATGGTCCAAACTCTTTCTAATTTGAGATATCCACACTGGGAATTCAAAGTGGGGATCAAAGGTAATACATTTCAACCAACCCCCACCCTCTGAACTTTTAACAGGTAGGTGACCGCTCTGCATAGCACTGGGCTATAAGACAGGCCATTATTCCTTAGGGTTGGTTTTTTTTTGCATTCTACATTTCAGTTTTATTTCGAAGTCTTAAAAATCAGAGTCCCCAAACATTGAACATTATTAAAATTTGGTATTCAGCTGAATGTTTACTAATAAAATTTTAACAGATGATCTGAATTACTTCCATGTCATTAGCATCCCATTTTATTCTTTAGGTTTTTATGCACATGAGAGCAAACATCTCACAGGGAAGGGGAAAACTGACCAGAATTAAGCTGGATCCTCATGGAAGGGTTCGAGAGTCTGAGCAATCATTGCTTTTCTTGTGAGCCCACACTCAAGATGGAAAGACGTATTTCACAGAGCCATCTAGTAGAAATATAATGTGATGCACATATGTACTTTAAATTTTTCTAGTAGCTACATTCAAAAAAGAAATAGGTGAAATGAATGTTAATATGTCTTATGTTACCCAATGTGTATTATCATTTCAACATGTAGTCAATATAAAAATCAATATAACAAAATTATTTAACTTTTTTTTAGCCACCTGTGCCTGTCTACTGTTTTGGATACTGCAACTATAGAGGTAAGATCACAGGCCTGAGTAAAAAGACCTGTGTTCTAATCTAACCTTAAGTGGTGGATTATATTCGATGGTCTCTAGAGTGATGTTTAGCCCTTATGTTCTTTTACACTGTGTCAAGTCAAGAATGTGTATGCACTGAAAAATTGGATGAGAATGGCCAGGCCTCCAAAGCTGGGACAGTCGTCAAGACAAACTCTGCATTGATTTGCTATTTCTGTCTCTACTTAAGGCTGTTTAAAAAAAGTGCCTTCATCTTTCACCAAAACAGCAGGTTCTGAGCAGAGGGTAGGGCCTTTGTCTCATAAAAGCAAAGGGACTCCTCGAGTTGTGGTTCCAGGGAATATCTCACCATAAGGATTGCTTAATCAGGAATTAAACTTTGCGATTGACCCAAGTGGTCAGGCAATGAGCAGTGTGGCGTACATCAAACCCTTGACCCACAAACAGAAAGCAAAGCCCTTTTGATTAGTTTTTCCACAGCTTTATTAAAAAGAACAGTGCACACTTCCACAGTCTCATTCACTCCCAAGACTGGCAGAAGTCATGAGGGACCGTTCCCCACCCCCTCTTACATTGACTTTCAGAGCAATAATATGCTGGTGCACAGCAGAGCTTTGTCTTGCCTCCTAGCCTGGGGTGGCCCTGGAGCTATTAAAAGTCTCTCTGCATTGCCCCACTTTCAGATGAATTTGCTCAAATGACTGTCTATTTAGACCTCAGTCACGAAACTTCTGTTTTTACTGGTTTGATGTGAAAGTGGCAGTAGTGAAATGCTTGAACTAAAATGAGAAAAATGAATGCTCAGCCCATCTGTTCTCCTGAAGCGCTGTATGACCTTAGCTATCTCCCCATGTCTAGACTTCAGTTCTTCCCTGTGTAAAACAAGTAAAGCTCTTTCCACTTTGATGGTGAGGATCATGTTCATGGAATCCTGGCACATTGCACAAGAAGGCTTAAGATAAATGCAAGATACCATGATGAATCATTTCAACAGACCCCAGGGAAGACGCAGGATGGTAAATAACTGTCAAATCTTGGTAAACAGTTCAGATAGAGGAGGAGCAGTGATACCTTGAAAGTCAGGTCAAGGACAAAGAGGGAGGGGTGGGAGAGGGAGCTGGGGGGTGCTCACTGCTGGGCCACCAAATGCTAAGTAGCTAAGGATGGCAAAGTTTGGAAACCTTGCCTTTGTTCTGGGACTTGATGAGCAAAACTGATTAGCTGTAGAATATCATTTCAATCTCCTCTTAAAGCAAATCCAACTCTTTAATCATTATCTCCCAAACCACCAAACAGCTCCAGACGCACACCAGCCTCACTGAGAGACTTGTCAAGACTGAAACAGTAATTCACAAATTCACTAAAATTCCCTGCTCCACCGAGCAGTATGACAGCTCCAGCGACCGCGGTAACATTTCTATTCAAACTGGCTTTGGAGCCGAAGCTATAAATATCCTTGCAATATTTCCTGCTTCAGAACATAAAGACAGCTTTACAGCACTGATAAAATAGAAATTACTTTCTCTCTGAGGTCTTGCTGGAATTTTAATGTCTGTTTTGCAATAAAGCAGCTCCTACACAATTTGATTTGAGGGAAAGAAAACAAACGGTCTAATTTAGTTACAATAATGACTCTTCTTGTATTGTTTGCCCTACTTGCTTCCCTCGCTGCTGGGCTGTTAAAGTTTGTAGCGAGGAGCAGAGGGGATGATGTTTATGAGAATATTAAAATGGTTCCTTTATTATTTAAAGATACATTGTCTCCATCCCTCCTCACCACAGAGCAACCCCCCCAAAAATGTTTTTTTAAGGAGAAATAGGGAGAAGAAAATAAAGTTTACAGCCCTTAATAGCGCTCCGTGAAAATTGCTTGTTAGAACTGTAAAGCTGTTGACCAAAGATGACACGAATTTAAAAGGCTTTTTGAAACGTGAAAGATCATAACAGCTTTAATTATTCCATATGTTACCCCAGCTCTTGTTAGTGCCTTCAAAGCTGAGCAAAGCATCTCTTTAAAAAATCCATAGACACTCCTCTTCTTTGTGGATTACATAACACAGGAAAAAAAGAGAAATGTGTGTTTGCACATGAACTATGTACTGAAGACAGAGGACAGTGGAGTTGAGAACAGAAGCTAAGGATGAAGCAGGCTGTCTGGGGACAAGAATAAAATGATTAAAGGGAGGTAGGGTTTGATTAGATTCTGATTAGCAATGTGATTAACCCAATCTCAGACTTCTTGGCCAAGGGTTAGGGTTCAAATTAGCCATAGTTAGGTTTTGAGTTCCCACTCATTTATTTTTGTACTGAAAAAGGATCCCTCCCTATTTGAAAAGCACCGTGACCCCTTAACATCTTCTAACTTGCTTGTCAAGGGTATCTCGCCTAGGTCAAGTGGCCCCGAGCAAAGCCACGCAGCACAAGTTCTCTTCCGCAGTCAGTCTGCTCCCTTCTCCCTTTGCTCATTGTCTTCCCTCTGAAGGCCTTTCTTCCTCCACTAGGCTTACAACAGACCGCGTTGCCTTTTCCCCTTTGGCTTCTCAAAATTTCTCATTTCCTTTCATCCAAACATTCCATTGAGCTGTGTCTACATCTCAATATCCTGATATAACAAAACCTCCTGCCCTTATTCTAAATCTCACAATGCTTTTGTGTTGTATGCTGCACATCACAGACCTATGACATTTTTTATCTAGCAGGGAATTAGGCTGCTGTGTTCCTAGCACTCTTCAGAGTTCACAAAAATATTCCACTGACTGTCTCATAGGGAGGCAAGTGGGTGCTACACAAATTTTAGGTGCAGAGAGGGGAAATGAACACCCATTTTCTTATAGCTTAATAGTGGCAGAGTGAGAACAAGAACTCAAGTGGGCTTACTATTACAAGTGATAGGGCACTAATCTCTAGTGCACTAATTCATACCAGAGGGAAAAGACCTTTACAATTTATCCATATTAGGAGTAGTTAATTAAAATAAAAACAGTAATAATGCTTGTGATGCTTTTTCCAAGGAGACATTTTAAGAATAGTGTAGGTCAGCAGTTCTCAAAGTAAGCTCTGAAGATTCAATCAGGGGAAGGACAGCCTTTTCAATAAGTAGTGTTGGGAAAACTGGATATCTACATGCAAAGAATTAAACTGGATCCTTATCTATACCTTATTCAAAAATTAACTCAAAATGGATCAAAGACCTAAATCTCTGAACTATAAATCTTTTAGAAGAACACAGGACAAATCTTCATGACATTAGATTTGACAGTGATTTCTTGGATATGACACCAAAAACACAGGTAACAACAACAAAAAATAGACAATTTAGACTTCATGAAAAATTTAAAAAATTGTGCATCAAAGATAATATCAAAAGAGTAAAAAGGCACCCCACAGAATGAAAGAAAATATTCATAAATCATATATCTGCTAAAGGATTATCATCCAGGATATACATAGAACTCCAAAAACTCAACAAGAAAAGGACAGATTGATTCAAAAATAGGCAAAGGACTTGAATAGACATTTATCAAAGAAGATAAACAAATAGCCAATAAGCATGTGAAAAGATGCTCAATATCACTAATCATTAGAGAAATGTGAATCAGAACCACAATGAAATACCAACTCACACCCAATAGGAAGACTACTATTAAAAACAAACAAAGTAAAACAGAAAATAACAAATGTTGAAAAGGATGTGTGAAAATTGGAACCCTTTTGTACTGCTGATGGGAATGCATGCATAAAATGGTATGGCTAGTGAAAAACAGTATGGCAGGCCCTCCACAAATTAAAAATAGAATTACTATATAATCCAGCAACTTCACTTTTGGGTATGTACTCAAAACAAATGAAAGCAGAGTCTCAAAAAAAATAATGATAATTGCACACCTATGTTCATAGCAGCATTATTCACAATAGCTAAAATGTGGAAGCAACATGTCAATAGATGAATGGAGTGGGTAAGTAAAATGTGGTATATTCATACAATGGAATATCATTCAGCCTTACAAAGGAAGGAACTTCTGACATGCTACAATATGGATGAACCTTGAGGGATATATCCTCAGTGAAATAAACGAGTCACAAAAAGACAAATACTGTGTGATTCCACTTATACAAGGTGCTTAGAGTGGTCAAAATCATAGATAAAGAAAATAGAGTGGTGGTCTCCAGGGGCTGGGGGAAGGGAGGATGGCAAGTTATTGTTTAATAAACACAGTTTCAATTTTACAAGATAAAAAGAGTTCTGAAGATAGATGGTGATAATTGTTAGAGAACATTATGAATGTATTTAATACCATACTATTTTTTGCGTACTATTTGTACACTTAAAAATAGTTAAGATGGTAAATTTTGTATGTTATATGTATTTTACCAAAATTTTTAAAAGTTGAAAATATGTGTGATCTAGGGAACCCCTCTGGAGTCTCTGAGACCCTTTTAGAGGGTCTGTGAAGTTGAAACTCTTTTTTTTTTTTTGAAATGTAAAGTTTTTTTTTAATTTTTATTAAAATATAGCTAACATACAGTATTATATGTTTCAAGTATACATCACAGTTATTCAACATTTATATACCTAAAGAAGTGATCACCATAAGTCCAGCAACTACCTGACACCGTATTATGCTATCGTAATATTATTGACTATATTCCTTATGTTGTACATTACATCCCCATGACTTCTTTGTTTTACACCTGGAAATTTGGGCCTCTTATTCCTCTTCACCTTGCATCTTTTTTTTAAGTTGACATTCAATGTTATTTTATATTAATTCCAGATGTACAGAATAGTGGTTACACATTTACATAATTTAGGAAGTGACCTCCCTGTCTAGTCTAGTACCCACTGGGCACTATACATAGTACCATATTATTGACTATTTTCCCTATGCTGTACTTTACAATTCCATGACTACTTTTTTGTAACTACCAATCTGCACTTCTTAATCCCTTAACCTTTTTCACTCTGTCCCCAACCCCACTCTCATCTGGCAACCATCAAAATGTTCTCTGTATCCATGAGTTTGTTTCTGTTTTATTTGTTTATTTTGTTCTGTAGATTCCACATATAAGGGAAATCACGTGGCATCTGTCTTTCTCTGTCTGATATACTCCATTCAGCACAACACCTTAGTCCATTGATGCCACCGCAGCTGGCAAGAACACATTTCATTACCTGGCGAAGCAATATTCCATTGTATATATGCACCTCCTTTTCTTCATTCATTCTTCCATTGACAAACACCCAGGCTGCCTCCACATCTTGGCCATTGTAAACAATGCTACAATGAGCATATGGATGCACACGTCCCCTTAAAGTAGTGTTTTGGGTTTTTTTGGATAAATAACCAGAAGTGGGATTACTGGGCCCTTTGTCACTTGTTATAGCCTTTGTTTTAAAGTCTATTTTGTCTACTATAAGTATTGCTACTCCACCTTCTTTTTGTTGTGTTTGTTTGTTTCCATTTTCATGAAATAACTTTTTCCATCCCTTTATTTTCAGCCTGTGTGTGTCTTTTGATCTGAAGTGTGTTTCTTGTAGGCAACATATATAAGTGTCTTGTTTTCTTATCCATTCAGCCCTTGTCTTTTGATTGGAGATTCAGATATGGCAGCTGCCTGCGTCTGAATGTTAGGAGTTGGGGGAGCTCAACAAAAAAACAATGGCTTCTGCCAGCTCCTCCATCTGGGAGAAATCTGCCCTCCAGCCCTTGCTCTGAAGCCAGATAACTTAGTTCTTCCCTGTATGTTTCTGGCACCTTTCAAGCTGCTGCCCCAGCTTGCCTCAGAGCAAATGAGTCCATCAGTAAGTAAGTCCATGCATGAACCCTTTAAGAGGAGAGCCTGGGACTTCAGCCACCTTCATCTCTCTCGGTCACAACCTCTGCTGGGTTTTTACCATCAGAAGTTATGGGGACTCTGTCCCCGGCACTGGGACCCTGGTGTGGGGCTGGGACACGTTGCTTCTCTGGTGGGGATCTCTACAGCTGAGATATTCTTCCTGATTTTTAATGGTCACACATGGGTGTGGGACCAGCCCATTCTGCTCCTCTGCCCCTTCTACCAGTCTTGAGGTGGCTTCTTCTGTATATCTTTAGTTGTAGTGCTTCAATTCAACTTGGCTTCATATGATTCTCAATGATGGTAGTTCTGTAGTTTAGTTGTAATTTAGATGTGGTTGTGAGAAGAGGCAAGCACAGTGTTTACCTACTCTGCCATCTTGACCAAAAATCAAAAAGTGTTGAAACTATTTTAATAATAATAATAATTAAACATTATTTTTCACTGTTTTGACATTTTCAGTAATGGACCAAAAGCAATTGTGGGTCAACTGCTGGGGCCTTGGTACAAATCAAGGCAATGCCACCAAAGTGTGCTAGGGTCTTTGTATTCTTACCTACCTTGTACTTGCAGAAGGAAGAGGAAAAGAAATAGAGGGAGGGGAGAAAGGAGGAAACCAGTTGAAGAATGTTTTTGACAAAACAGTAAAACTACTAATTTTACTAAAGCTCAACCCTGGTGGACACATACCTTTAGTAGTCAGGGTAAGAAAATGAGAAGTACGTATAAAGCACATAAGTTCATGCCAGATTTTGATGTTTGTCTCAAGTCAAAGTGATTGTGCACTTGTTTGACTTGTGAGCTGAATCAGTCACTGCTTTCGTTTAATATCATTGTTACTAGAATGAACTATTGACCAATAAGCAATACTCCTTGAGACTTTGCAGGCATTTCTTTGAAAATGAATGAAGTAAGTTTGTCAGTTCCGAGAAAACAACTGACAGTAATTTTTGCCAATAATATTTGTGCTCTCAAGCAAAAATTAGAATTCTGGAAAACTTGTACCTGGCATTGCAAACTTGAAATCTACCCAATACTTCTTTGATAAGATTGGTAGTGATATTAATGAATGAGATATTTTTGATATTGGGTAATGAAATTTGTCAACTTTTGGAAGATCTGCATTATTCAAGGAACTAGTGTTTTCAAAAAAA
>NW_017731814.1:1134614-1140823 GCF_001890085.2 Hipposideros armiger | reverse complement strand
GTGTGTGTGTGTGTGTGTGTGTGTGTGTGTGTGTGTGTGTGTGTGTGTTATTTGGGGATTAATGAAGTGGTCCTGAAAGCAAGAAGTTTGAGAACCTTTGCTAGAGGTGGTTCAGGACACTTTCAAAATGTCCCCAAAATTTCACTGATTATGGCAGAGGGTATTCCCAGTTTTCTACTACATCTCCTGAGGACTAGTTGTAAGTGTCTTAGTTTTTAATCCTTTATTGAAGCCCTTTCACACACCAAAACTTAAGCCATAGAGAAAACTTAAACAGTGTTAGGCAGAAGCCTCTTAACTGTGGTGGCTACCAAGGACCCATGCATTCCTTCTTTTCTGTCTCTTGTCAGGAGGCTCCACCTATTTTCCTGAATAAAGTTCCTGAGTGTTCTGGGTGCATTCACAAAACCCATATGAACCCACTGACTGCTCTTCATATTAATGCATTCACATAAATGTGGCCTTAAGTGGGAAATTTTAGAGAATTGGAGAGAACAACTTTCTTGAAAACTCTGTTTTTAGAAGAAATAAAGCACAATCCAGAGGTATCAGCAAGGGAAAGGAATGTTTTGAATTAAAAGAATTTTTTTTCATTGATCATTTCTAAAGGCTTTCTATGTTGGGATGGCAAGAGAAGGCAGAAGCAATGGCTACACTCTGATGTGAATTCTGTGCCACACACCAAATCTTCATCTTGGTTAAATCATTTCAGGGAGCATGTTGCATGTTATTGCACTAGGTTGAATATTAGAAGACATTTTTTTCAGTCCTGGTTTTATCAGTCAAGAATTGTGAGACTATTAAATATATCATACACAGAGGATGGTAGATTTCTTTTGTATGTACTTGGTGGTAAGTAGAAAGACTGCCGGACTAGGAGTATTAGGGAATGCACATCAAGCATTTATCAGTGTTCCTAACACATGGGAAATGCTCTGTTGCCAGGATATTAGTATTTATTTTTGCATTAATATTTGTATGGGATACATGACGCTGGGAAAATTATTCATTGCTTTGAGGCTTTGTTTCCTCACTTCTAAAACGGGAATTGCTGTGCTTCCTAGTGCGCCTCGCAAAGCTGTGAGGTGCAGTGAAAATAGGACAAAATTGGGGAGCCAAGTTGCCTGTGTTTTAGCTCCAGTAAGAGCCACTGTAAGACAAGTGACCTTGAAATGTCATTTCCCTGGCCAGCCCCTTAGTTTTCTCAACTGTAAAACAAAGGGGTTGGGCCAAATAATCTCTGTTTCTATCCAGCACTGATATTGTTTGTCCGGAAACTCCTATGACCCCACAAGTATGAAAACTCTTTCCTAGATAACTTAATCAGTGCAAAACTGGGCCTACAACCCAGATCTTCTGGTTTCTGAGTGTATAAATGGATTATTCTGGCTAATGAGATGTTCCCAGATAATCTGAACACCTGAAAAAATCCACTGCAATGATTCATTCGTAAAGACAAAAACTTGAAAACATGAGGTCTCTGTGTAACTTTAAAAAAAGGGGGAGGACTTTTTTTTTAGTTAAATGAGGAAGGAAGACACTGTTTACTGAGGACCAGCTGTCAGGCAAGATTTCAAATCCTTCCTAGTTTCAATGGGTTGGAAATGCCACAACAACATTCGTCCTGGTGTCATTTTCTTAGTTCCAGTCCCAGCAGCAATCAAGAAGTGCAGGGGAGTGTGGCAACAATGAAAACAAGAAATTAATCAATCTCTCCCCAACCATACTGAATAGGGGAACAAACAGTACAACCAAAGTTATGGCAGGATTATATGGAGAAACAGAGATATAATATCTTCTCTATTTTTCATATCCATTTTGTTAAAACAGTAATGGAAATTGAGTTATCTAAAACAACAACAAAAAAACTCATTTTCTTAAAGCTTAAATAACTTTTAGTTGTCATCCAAATAATTCGAAACAAAATCCATGTCTATATTTATCTTCTATGTGAACAATGAATCAATCTTTCTTTCTTTTCTTCTTTTTTTTATTGAATATTCTTTTCCCCTTTTTCATGGTAATGGCCAGTTTTTGCACAGTTGATCAGATCAACCAGCCTATTGATTTGATTTGGTCATTGAAATAGTCCCTGAATTAGGTAATTTCATATTTTTCATCATATGAATGGAAATCATACTCACCTAGCGTTTCTGAAAAATATAGTCTGTGTTCTTCCTGCATCAAAATGATCACTAGTGCTTGTTATAAATGTAAATCCCAAGGTTCTAATTCTAAATCAGAACCCCTGAGGATGGGGATTCAAAAACCCTGTTAACAAGTTTCCCAAGTCATTCTTCTGAAGGTCACCAATGTCCTAACTGCTAAACCAATACCATCTTTGCAGTCCTCATCCTACTGGAACTTACAGCAACATTTCATGCTGTTATTACTTCCTTCTTGAAACTCTCCCCCATTTCAGGGATGCTAAAATGTCTTCCTCCCTCCATCTCCTTTTGTGCTTTCCTTTATCACTCCTTTCCTTCCTCTGGTTCTCAAAATGTAGGATACCTTAGTTGACAGTCTGAATGTGATTATATCCAAAAGGGCAAGGGTAGCTCTTTCCTCAAAATCAGGGAACTATTAAGAAAGAAAAGGAGAATAAGTGGAGGACAGGTAAAAACAAATGTCCACTCTGTGTCTGTGCTTATTGACATCCTTGCAATCAAGGACAATTTCTAATTTATATTTAAATCCTCAACCTCTCATGTATTGCCTACTACTTAGGAGGCTTCCATTCAATTGCTGATGAATTAGTGAATGAATTAATGGAATAATATATAAATGTACAACTCTCATTTGAGGGTTCATAAGCATTAACTTTGCTATTGAAATAGCCTCTTAATCCTGGCGCTTTCTAATCCATCCTCAGAACAATCTTCAAAAGACTAGGTATGAATCAACTTCCATCGTCTGGTTATACACATGAAATGGCTCCAAATAGAAATTCATGCCATTGGAATCCAAACACCTCTTTCATGTGTTCCAGTCTATCCTTTTACTGTTAGCTCCTAACCCTTCACACAACCCTTTTATACTATAGCCAAATGACACCATTCTTTCTTCAGTAAATAATTTATACTTTCTTGCTTCTACACCTTTGCCTGTGTAAACCTCTCAAGCAGAAATAATTTCCCCAAGTTCTCTTAATCTTATTGATCTTTCTGATCCATTTTTATTTTAGATGCTACCCTCTACAGTCAAGTTATTCACTGAGTTCCTTCTAGATAGAAGTCACTGAGTTTGGTATTTTGCAAACAGAAACAAAGACTTGTCCTTCGCCCTTCATGACCTGAGTTTAGGAATCGCTTCATTGGGCAAACCTACCCTTCAGGTTTTTATCTCAGCATATTGTTCCTCTGTAGGTAAACTTAACACATCCTGATCTGTGTTATTATTTTTTAGTTAGAACATATCCTAAGCCTATGACAAGACTGTAAACTTTTTAATGTAGTTGCTCAATAAATACTTGTTGCATGAGATTGGATTCACTCTATCCCAACCCCTTTATTTGAGAGATGAAGAGAATTAAGTCAAGAGAGAGTAAAGGACCTATTCAAGCATCAATAGCTAGTTGATGGCAGAGCCAGAAATAAAACTTTTTGTTTTTTTCCCCCAGGATTAAGTTTCTAGGCATGGAATAGGGGGTCCAGTGCCCTCATTTAAAACAAAGTCTTTCTGGCTTCCCATTTTAGAATGAGATTTAAGTGGGAAGGGTGAACCATGGGAAAATTGGGTTCTGATCACAGCACTCTCCTATTCAGTTTCAGGCCGAGATCTGGGTAAATATATGCCCAGAATACCCTTCATAGGGCTTAAGAGCGTCAACAGAAGTCAACTACATTGGTCGTTTTGGCCAAAATATAGTTATGAGCCTGTTCTTAGACTTGATTTGACTTCTTGGGCCCAGAGCCCAGGGATTGGCCAGAGCTGCATGGAGGTGGCTGTGAGGTATCGAGGGCAGGAAAGAGCCTAGTACTGATGCCTAAGAAGGAAGAGAAGGCTGTAGGGGTGAGCATCTGTTGGGAGGTGCTTCTCTGTAGGAGGAAAATGTGGAATCTTCCTGTTTCAAGAGCCAAAAAAAAACGGAAATTCACAAGAAGTCTTAGTCCTTCTCTCCGGTTTGAAGGTAAGCCCCTAGGGATAGTCTTTGAATAAAAGAGTCAAACTGAAGTCTTAGCACTTACTGTCTAAGAGAAGGAGATTCCAGGATTGTGCCCTTTGATTAAAGGGGAAGAGGGATTGGAAGGGGGACTAAGGCTTCTAGGATGGGAAATAGCAAAGTCTGAAGTTAATCAGTGTCCAGTGCCCCACAGTTCAGCAAACTAGGAGATGGAAGAACAGGAGGGAAACCACCCTAGAGAGCAGACCACTGGAGCAGCTGAAGAGGTGCTATTGTCAGAGAGGTATTTTAGATATTTCAATTACGATTTTCCAAGGAAAATTTACACACCCCTTTCTTGCTAGAAAAAGAAAGGAGGGATAAACCTGCTTCAGAGACCAGACCCTTACCTGTAAAAAATTACATATACATTCGCTGGGCAGAAATAATACTTTTATTTCCTTGACATGCTCTCATTCAAGTTCAAATCTTAATATTGGGGAGGACATCTGCTTTTGTATTTCAATATTTGTGCCTTTCACATTGCATGTTTGTATGTTATATTCCCATCACCTTCATGTTTATAGACAAATTGGGCTATTTTAGTTTATCTTCATGCTAATTCTTTTTCTTTCCTATAATTATTTTCATGTTTTTCTTTGGACTTCCTTTAGTCCTGTCACATCTCTCTTGCCACGTGCATTGAGGTTACATGCAGTATTCCAGCTGTAGGCACATCATGATTTTGTACACAAAATAGTAATATTGTTGGTGCATTCCCAGCTTCCTTTCTGATCATGTCCAGGTAATTGCTGGTCTTTTGGCAACAACTGCAGCACATGGAGCAGATATTGAGGGGGGCAAATATAAGGGTTTCAGCATTTCTATTCTGGATTGTAACTGGCTGTGAGCCCATCATCATACAAATATTATCTGTGTTTATTTTTTTCTCTAAATGCATTCCCCACACAAGCTCAGATTGAATCTCATCGACAAGGTATCTGCCCAGTCTCACAGTCTGTAATTTACTCACATTGGCTTGGTGTATTACTACATGGGAAGGTTTAGTTCTACCTGCAGACTTCATTGTGTGCCATTTTCAAAACAGTTCCTTAAAAAGTAATGTAAGATACACTGCACTATCAATATTGTATAGGTTTTTCTGTCGTTGCTATAACATAGGGGAAAATCATCTCTTTACTTTACCTTTTGTTTCTTGTCTTTTATCAGTACCTATTAATGAAGCCATTTCCCTTATCTAACTCATGTGTAATAAGCTCTAAAAAATCCTTTAGAAAATTAACAAAATTGCCAGGAACTTTTATAAAATTATATCCAATGGCTTTCTTTCTTTTTCTTTTTAATTAAAGTTTATTGGGGTTGTTAGTAAAGTTACATAGGTTTCAGGTGTACAATTCTGTAATATATCATCTATATATCACATTGTGTGTTCACCACTCAGAGTCAGTTTTCCTTCCATCACCATATATTTGATCCCTTTTACACTGGCTTTCTCTGCTCACCATATTTACCAAGCTCTCCATATGTACAGCGCCAGTAGATAAATGAGATATGATTTCCTTTTCCAGAACCACAATAGGTAATGTTTATTTTGTGTTCAGTGTGCCTTCCCCGTACTATAGAATCTTCTAGCTATCTAAGGTGAACTTTACACAGGCTGCTCTGAAGCCCCCAATACGTATGGCAGTGCTGAAAGATAATAGTTGTCTTTTTCTTCCCCTCTGAAACTCAAGTTATAATGTGTGAGTTTGGTGGCAGACTAGACAGAATACCCAAGCACTTGGGATATAGCTCTGGTTCGCCACTTGTACTAATGGGTCATTTTCTCTTCTCCATTTCTCATTTGTAAACCAGATATTTGCAACCAATGGCCTCAAACGCTTCTTTTCATATGTTTTCAAGTATTCTAAAACCTGTATTGGCCCAGTTTCACACTCACTATTCATCATTCAAAACATTTGCTAGTCCGAGATCTTTACCTGGTTCATCAGTTAATGCTGCACACTTCTCACACATTTATTTCAAGTTCATTGTGTGCCACTACCTCTCTACAGAGAAGATAAATTGGAGTGTGGCTTCCTTTTTG
>NW_017731814.1:1102456-1129378 GCF_001890085.2 Hipposideros armiger | reverse complement strand
CCTCTACCAGCTCTGATCCTGGAGAGGTGTCTTGGCGAAGGAGACATAGAAAGACAAGGCAGAGAAACCAAGGAATAAATATAAGTGGATCACATCACTTTCACTCTGTAGAATTCTCACTTGCAGTAGGCTCAAAACATATAACATTCTGTCTGAGAGAAGTGTGAAATTTAAAATTTTCCCCATCTAGTTTATTTCTAGGGATATTTTAGTCATCAACAATGCGTCAACGTTTGTGATAGATGAATGCCTTATGCATCTTTGTTGCCCTTTGGCTGGCCCTCCTCTTAACCCAATTATATCTGATCTCAGGTCTTGAGTCTTTAGACTTCACTCTTCTTCGCTGTCTTCAGCTCCCTTTTGTATTTTCTTACTTTCTTAGCCAATTTAGATTCCATTTTTCATCTCTTCATCCAGTCTTTTGACAGGTCATCTCAGCTTCCCACCACCAATATATCACACATGTGCTTTGAGTATCATGGGGAAAGTCATACAACCGTGCAGATATTGCCGCTATAAATTTATGTCCTTTGTCACCAATGGTCCTTAAGTGCTTCCCAGCAGGTATCCTGTTTTTCTGGTCTAAATTTTTCTTTACAATTCTCAAATCTTTGAACACCACCTCTCTTTTCATCTCATTCTCAGACACTCTCTTCCCAATTCAAGCACAAAATAAAGCCATCAGCTTTTATGCCACAACATTTACCACTTGCATCTGGATTATTGTAATAACCTCCTAACAACTTCCAGCTTTGTCACATTCCAATCCATTTTCACACTGCAAACAATTTGATCATTTCAATCCCTTGCCCAAAACCCTTCAAACTCTTAGGATGAAGCACAAACCACCTAACAGGGTGTGCACGCCTTTGTAAGACCAACTCCTATTTAACTCGATCAGTCTCATTTCTTCCCACCCCCATATTCAAAATTGACATTCCCACCACGTTGAACTTTAGTCCCTAAGCCGCCTACTGCATGGCCCATCTTGGCTCCAGACCTTCTTTTCACATGCTTATGTCTACCTAAAACAGTTTTCTCTTTCTATGTTTATCTAGCCAATTGTTACTTATCTTTTATGACTCAGCTTAGATGTAGTTTCCCCTCCAAATCTTTTCTGATCCCCCAAACCTGTATCTGGTGCCCTTTTAATATGCTCTCTAGTACTCTGCATATTTATATCATAAGTTATATTGCAGCGTGTTACAATTGCCTCATTTGTCTTTCCTGCTCTAAGAGGGCAAAAATCATCCACATCTTATTTATAAATGTATTCGTGGATCTAAGCAGAGTTCCTAATACAGAGAAGTTACTCAGTAAATGCCTACTAAGTGAACACATGTGTATAGTCACTCGAAACCTCTTTTGTTACTTGAGAAAAAACCAAAAGCAAAATGACCAATTTTATGAAACTACGTTAGGGAACTGTGGCTATGTGTTCCTCAAAGCAAACAAGTGACTTAGAGACATAGCAGCATAATCTGAACAACCTGGTCATAATGTGAACATCACACTTATACATATGATGAAAGTTGTAAGCTCAGACCACAATTGCTGTGCTTATAAGCATCCACCAAATCAGAAGATAATTTTGTACCGTATACCATAAAGAAGCCTACTACTGCAGTTGGCTGCTGTTCATAATTAATATCTTATAATAACCCAAATGCCTTTATTTCTGTGTGAATCTCTATGATAAAACTGCTAATAAGCCTCTTTCTCAATATGAATAACAATTACATTTCCTCTGGTAAAAGACATGCAAGTGTATTTCCCTTCATAAATGAGAGTTAGAGTCAATGGAGGCAACGACTCTTTATCTCTACAACTCTATTGCAGCAAAATGGTCATACGGAATTCTAGCTGAATGCCATACATTATTTTCTCCTTAAAAATTAGCATCTTTAGTGCCACAATGAATACTAATTTATAGACTTCTTAAATATCCTCTTATAACATTTTTTAAACATAAGATAGCTAATGTCTCTGAGTTAAAACATATTAGAATAACATTACCCAAAGCAACAACTATAGAAAGATGGCTTTTCCTGCTGATCTGAAAGTGAGTGCAGCATTAGGAAAGCCTTTAATAAGTGGCAACGACAACCAAACAGGGCTAATTGAGTGGGAGAACTGTGTTACAGATCATTTTAATCTTGAACATCTTCACATGCTGTGAAGACAGCTAGTTGGCTGGTTTAGGGGTTTTAACCTTTCAATTTATTCCAGATTTGACTTGTTTGTGATATGAGGCTTAATAGTCAAAGAGGAAAATAGTTCACCCCAGAATGAGTTGTGCTTCAGGAATTTGGGGAGGGCATCCTGATGGTCTCTGCACACTGTGCCCCTGGGGACAGAAAACTCTTGCAGCATTTGTGTGACCTGGAGGCTTTGCAGTGGAAACATGGAAACAGAAGAAGGCAGAGCCCCTTTAGATATTATGACTCATCTCCTCTTGAATCCTGATATTGGAAGAAACAAAGAAAATCCTGAATCCACATCCTGATTCTGAGCAGGATTATACACCAATAAACCCCTGACTTTTTGTTTTAAAACAACAACAGTAACAACACACTCAGAAAATTGTTTATTTGAATAGCTTTTCACTGTTTTCCAAGCACTCTCTGGGATATTTAATTTGGTTTCTGCTACAATCTCTCCTTCTAGCCCATATTTTATAAGAAAGCAAACAGAGCTGTTACTTTTCCTGTTTTACAGATAGGAAATTGAGGCTTAGATTGGTATAATGGTTTGCCCAAGTTCACACAATTAATTAATCGTAAAGTTAATATTGGAACTCAAATATTTTACTCCTGGTTCAATTATAATTTTAAATACTTTTTTAGCAATATGATCCATTGTGAATGTATTACAAAATCTCAAATTTTGATTATATGTTCTTCCTGTTGCCAAACTACAGTTCTTCAGTCTTAAGAAGTTGAAGACTAACTCATTCTTATCCTACTGTCAGTGGAAAAAAATAAATAAGTAAATAATTGTACAGGCCATCTTAGTTTATTTCTTTCTAGACTAAATGGCCACAGTCAGCAAATGTTTTTTGATAAAAGATAGCAAATGATAGTAAAATGATAGCAAATAACAGTATAAGATTAATACTTGGGAAACCGAAAAAGAATGAAACATTTGAGTCAAAACCTGAAAGTACGGAGAAATACAGAGATGAGCTTCAGAGAATATCAGGTCTGTTTTTGGTAGAGAACGGAACAATTAGAAGCCAGCTAAATGCATTTACTCTGACAGAGTGCTTGAGGATACAAAGGCCCGTGAAGGTAGAAACTTTTTTCCTTCTAAGGGGTGAGCTCCCTTCTAGTCTGACAGCAGTGCAGGCCTAGTCCCCATTAATCGTCCCTAAATGTAGCCTAGGGGTGGAACAGCACTTAGGTTTGGTCTGACACAGATGGTGGAAAGTCGTTACAAGCAGGAAACATTGAGAAAGGAAGCTAGCTCTCACGTCTGCACACAGGTTATATTTCCTAAGTCCACTGGGTATTATTAGGACTTGGCTTCAAGCATGAAAATGGAAGTGAGTGCCTAGTGGTGGGGGGAGGAGAGGATATAAGATGAGCATGAAAATGACAATACCGATAGGCCAGCAAATAGATATTGATCTCACCAATAATGGTAATAGAGGACAAGATGAAGAAAAACAGCGAGCCCGTTACTGAAAACCTCAAGGAACAAGGAATGGCAATACAAAGGAGACAGGTGGTGATTAAATCAAGAAGGGATAGGTGTGCTCTTGGAGTGTGAGAGAACAGGTTGCACTTGAGAGAGAGTGGCCATTTTTCAGTTTGGCAAGATGAGGAAACCATAAAAGAGTGAAGGATACAGAAAAGACAATTAATAAAGGCCATATGTTTCACAAGGCACACTGAAAATTTGGGGAGGGCAGGGAGAGGTAGGACATTGGTCACATTCCGGATGTATAGAGTAGTATGGCTTATGGTTTTGGGTGATGGTAGATGGATGATAGATGGAGGTTTGGGTGATGTATCATTTTGAGGATGCCTTACAGTAGCTGTAGTCAATGCTAGCTGCACCTTACAATACCCTGTACAACTTTCAAACAGTAGCAATATTTAGGATCTACCCAGAACAGTTAGTTTTTAATTTCAGGGTGGGGGATTGAGCATCGGTATGTATTTCTTAAAAGCCTGTCAGATAATTCTCAGTAAAGCCAAGAATCGGTGTTTTAGGGGAAGAAAGGTGAGCGACTGGAAGTGTAGGGACTTGTCAGGCTGTCCTGTGCCTTTGTCATTGGTCTGTTGCAGTAGGCCTGAGAATGAGTTTGAAAGGCCATTTAAAATCACTGACTTGTGTTTCTCCAGTGGCCCATGGGAGGATGGGAAAGAAAGGAGATGCAAACTGTGAACGACCACGTGTGACAGAGCACACTGTGTTAGAGTGAGAAGGGGACTATGCCATACCACTGCTTCACTATAAGGAAAAGAATAGGAGAGATTCTATTGGAAGGTATCAGTGATATACATATATTTTTTTAAACTTCTAATTTTGAAATAATTTTATTCTTTAAAACTTAAGAAAATATTGCTTCAGAAAATTGCAGAATACAAAATCAACAGGCAAAAATCAGTTGTATTTATATACACTAAAGATTAAACATCTGAAAAAGGAAGAAAACTATCCTATTCACAGTAGCATTGAAATAATAAAATACTGAGCAATAATTTTAACCAAAGAGGTGAAAGATCCGTACATTGAAAACTACAAGACTTTGCTGAAAGAAATCGAAGAAGACATAAACAAATGGAAAGATGTCCTGTGTTCATGGGTCAGAAGAATTAATATTGTTAAAATGTCCATAGTACCCAAAGCCATCTATAGATTCAGCACAATTTCCACCAAAATACTAATATCATTCTTCACAGAAATAGGAAAAAAATCCTAAAATCTGTATAGAACCACAAAAGACTCCAAAGAGCCAAAAAAAAGCAGAGTCAGTTTGAAGGGGCTCTCACTGGCCAAATCTGGAAAATTTAGCAATAATAATCATAATAATAATAATGGTAATGGATATATCTCATAGAATAAAATATGAATCTATGAGTTCACATTAAAACAAATGAGGAAAAGAAGAAAGGAAGGGAAGGAAGGAAAAAAGAGGAAATCAAAGCTCTTTCTCACAGTAAATTCTAACTAATATATATAAGAGGAATAATAAAATTTTTTAAATTACCATTTGACAATTGCCATTGGTAATTTTAGCAAAAATTTTAGTAAAATTGCCTAAAACAATTTTTACTAAAGAAATAAACTATCCTTATTCAAAATAGCATCAAAATAATAAAGTACTTAGCAATAATTTTAACCAAAGAAGTAAAAGATCTGTACATTGAAAACTATAAGACTTTTCTGAAAGAAATCGAAGAAGAAGCAACCATCATCAGTAGAGGTTAAAATTCAAAGACAAAAAATATGACCGCACAGGAAATTTACATAGTTTCAATATATCTTTCATATGATACTTAGCAAGTACAAATGGAAAAATAGCAAGAGTAGAATCACCTGGCAGTCCCTACCTTAACCAAATAACCAAAGTTAACAATAGTAGTAATACTGTATTTTCTTTAAATTGAGATATAATTTACATGTAATAGATTTTACTTCTTTCAGTGTATAATTTTTCATTTTTACAATTTCTAGCATTCTGTATTTCTTTGTGTAGATTGAAGTTTCTGTCTGGTATTATATTCCTTTTGCCTAAAGGAATTTACTTAACATTTCTTGTAGTACAGGTCAACTGGTAATTTATTTTCTCAGTTTTTGTTTGCCTGATAAATTCATTTCTTTTTCAGTTTTGAACGATATTTTCACTAGCTATAGAATCCTGTGTTGACAGTCCCCGTCCTACACACAGCATTTTAAAGATCTCACTTGAATCGCATAATTTCTAGTAACTGCTGTAATTTTTATCTTTGTATATAATGCATCTTTTTCCCTTCTCTGTCTGTTTTAAAAGTTCTGTGATTTGATGTCTGTCATTATTTTTGGAAAATTCTGTCATTATCTTTTGAGATAGTTCTTTTGTCTTCTGTTGTTTCTCTCTTTTCCTCCTGGGACCCCATTTACATGTATGTCAGACGTTGGATATTATCTCACAACTCTAGGATCTCTATCTCTCTCGTCTCTCNTCTCTCTCTCTCTCTCTCTCATACTAGGATCCCTAGATGGTCTCAAATAGCCTCTCCGTGGCTTTCTGCTTTTTAGATCTATACTCACAGAATTTCAGAATTAGAAAGACATTTAGAGATATTTATAATAGAAAGATCAACATTTTTATTCATAAATCTTAGATTTCAAGACTGTAGAAATACTATTTAATTTCTCAGATTCTCCATCTGTACAAGGGAGTCTATAATAAAAACATTAAACACTTTTTCTGAAGACTACGCAAGCAATGGTATAAAATACACTGCAAACATCCCTACCCAAATGCTGGTTATTATTATTAGAGAATCCTTTAGTCATTTCATTGGCTTGGCAGTCCCTTGGAAACTGGCGGTTGAACTCATTTTTGAATTCTAGTGTGCACCAGACATGCTGAATTTTTAAAAGAATGGCCAGACCAAGCTTTTCTGTTTCCACATGGGCTACCTTCCCCGCTTTAAAACACAGTGCCTGTGCTCTGACAAAGGCCTCTTTCCTATGATAGCCATTTGCTGGGGGGTTTGTCTGAGTGCCTGTTCAAGCAGAACGTGTGATTTACTGTTGGTTGCGAAGGTGAAAGAGATTTTTGACAAGAGGAGAAATGGAAAAAGTCTGAGCTTTGTTCATTAACATGCAATCCTCTTTGTACGTATGGAAGGGGCGGGAGAAAAAGTAGGCAGGGTTAGACATATGAGTTCTAAACTTGAAGCCTAATTTGATTATGGAAACAGATCTGTGTCTGGCAGAAACACATGGCACTCCAGTCCTCAGCCATCAGTGTTTAGGAAGCAGGCTTCATTTAATTGGTAAATCATCTGTCTTGCATTGTCCTCCACCAGCATTATCTGTGAGGCAGCTGCCCACCTTGGCTAATTTAAATATGATTTAGCAAGATAGCCTTCTGTCCCTCCTGCCAGGACATTCATAGTACCAAATTAATGTTGATTGGCATTCCCCACCCAGCCATGGGTGATTCATAGATAAGACTGTGTTACTGATCTATGCCAGGAGGAGTTAAATGAGGATATCTTTATTGCCTGTTTTTCATTGGAGAGGATTTAGCCCATTATCCATTTGCTGATTTTCTTTATTTGTCTGCAAGATCCATTGTGTGAGCAGCTGTCATGCATGCAGGTGGGGACTCCTGAAAGCTTCCTGGCCAAATTCTCACAATTCCAGGCTCCTTTCCTGGTTTATCATTTTCTTTTTCAAAAAGGGCTACTAACCCTCCAGGTGACTGGGAAAATGATCTTTTCCCCTTTTGCAAAGTCTAATGGGAAAACATTCATTTAATTCAGTAAACATGCTTCTAGGGATCACCTTTTATGTGTAAGGCATTGTGCCAGGTGCCGAGGGTGATAGATACGTGGGCCACACACTGTGCCCTTAGGAACCCAGTCATCTAGATGTGTCTACAGATAACCATCTACACTTGGAAATAATCAAGAGCTTAAGCAAGATTTTGGTGACATTTGCACCTGAATCCTCAGCTACTTTTATTACGTAGATTCCAATCCTCAATCCTTTTCTTTCTTCCCTCTCTTTTCTGCAATTCTCCTCACAGGCTATTTCAGTTTTTCTTCCCTCGATAGCTTTTTAACTTATTGTTTTTAGAAGTTAAATGTAGAAAACTGCAGAGGATACTGAACTACTCATGTGCTTAATACTTAAAATACTTTCACAGTTGATTATGAAATTCATTTTAAAATGAAAATGTTACTAATAAAATCAAAGTTCCCTGAGTTTCCTTTATGTCTCAATTCCCTCCCTTTCTCTACAGAAGTTAACACTATCATGAATGTGGTAGGTAGGTATCATATCCACATTTTTAATCTTAACAGCATGTATATCAATAAAAATATATAGTATACTCTATTTTTTAATTTGCAAAAATTGTATTATACTGGAACTATCCTGTAATTTGCTTCTTCTATCAGTGTTACGATTGTCCAATCTGTATCATTACACTTCTATTTTATCTCTTTAATTACTTTGTAGAATGTCACAAACCACTTTATCCTTTCCTTGCCTAATGGATATTTGATTTTTCCTACTTTTTGTTTTGTTTTTGCTATATGGAGCCAAGATTGCTTCACTCAATATCTTTGACGATGTCTTCTTTTTTTTTGCACATGAAGTGGGATTTCCTTAGTGTAGGTATTTAGAAATGGAATTGCCAGGTCACAGTTTATACACACATACAGTTTTCCTAGATCTTGTCAAATTGCTCTTCAAAATAGCAATGTCAGTTTATAGTCTCACCAGCAGAGTTTGAGAGTTCTTATTTTTCCTCTTTCCTCCTAAAGCTTGGCACTGTATGATGTAAGGACCCTTGCCAGTCTGATGGGGTTAAAGAGTATCTCATTGTCATCATTTGCAGTCTCCTGAGTAAAGTTAGGTAGAACCGTTTTTTCATAGTTATTGTCACTTTGGGTTTCAATTTCTGTGAATTGTCTTTCTGCATCTTTCATTTTTTTCTATTTGTCTTTTCTAAATTGATTTGTAAGAGTTCCTTTAAATGTTGGATATTAATAATGTGCCTGTTCTACATGCTGCAAATCTCTTCCCCCAGTTTGTGGTACAGCTTAATTTTGTTCTACAGAAACTTTACATTTTAAAGATTTCTGTTTTTGTTGTTAAGAACTGCTTCTCTACTTCATGGTTTTGCTATTACCTTCTACATTGTATTCTACTAGTTTCATTTTTTTTTCATATTTAGGTCTTTAAAACATTTGAAGTTTGTTTTTTACTTTGGTTGAGTTGGGAATCAAGTTTTGTTTCATTTTCTATGTGAAAAGACAGTTGTTTAACATCATTTTGATCCCAGCTTTGGATGCAATCCCTTCTCCAATCACGTATCAAGGTCTTAATTATGTTTAGATCTCTTTCAGCGGTACTAATTCTACTGCATTCACTGTTTTTCCGTCATTAAGCCTATACCACGTAATCTTAATTTCTATATCTTTATCAAAATATTTGATATCTTTTAGAATAAGCCTACAATTATAATTTTGGCTTTATGGGTATTCTGATAGTTTTGTCATAATTAAAACATTTGTGATAATTTTATTGTTGTTGTTGTAGCATCCCTGCTTCAGAATCTTGGTTCTCAAATGGGTCACACAACTTTGCCTCTTTTTTATTTCCATACAAATCCTTTACATTCTTTCTCACATCCTTTTTACCAGTCAAAATAGTCTGTGTCTTCAACCTTTATGCCAGAATCTGAATCTGACTCTCAATGTCTTGGATGTTGAGCACCAAATCAAAAGATCCCTTTGCTATTTCTCCCAAGACATCTGGAGACCACCATGGGCATCAGACCTGAATTTCCAGGGCAAACATGTTCTCTGAGCCCCCAACATGTGACTTGCTGCAATGACATTACCTACTACAAAGCCAAAATCAAAACCAGGCAAACAAACAGCAAGTATCTTAAGAGAGGTAAAGATCTATGAGGATTCACAGGAAGGTGATATTACACCTGGTAGAGCAATCAAAGAAAAATGCATGGCATGAATATGATGATATTTTAGTTGAAACTCTGAAAATAGGCAAGATTTTCTCATGAAAGAATGAAAAACAGAATTCCTGATCAAAAATAACATGATAGGGCCGGCTGAGTGGCGCGATGGTTAAGAACTCACTTGGGATGCCAGAGGGCCCCGGTTCAGATCCCATATATGAGGGCCAGTGACACTGCCCTCCACAGCTAAGATGCTGAACAACAGCTCAACCTGGAGCTGGGCTACCGTGAGTCGCCGGCAACGGCGTGGGCTGCAGCCCCTGTGGCAGTGGGTTGCCATGGGCTACCGTGTGTAGCCAGCAGCCAGCGTGAGCGGCCAGCAGCCGCCGTGAGCGGCCGTCCAGAAGCTGGCGACTGATCTGCCTCGTTCGGGAAGAGCGCAATGATGGTGCCAACTTGGGCCAGTGAAGCAACATCCTCCACAACTAGATTGAAGAACAAAAATGACAGCAACTTGTCTGTTCCCCTTCCCCCAATTCCCCAGCACTGTTCCCATCCCCCCAATTCCCCAATAAAAATCTAAAAAAAAAAAAAGAACTAAAGAAAAGTCAAAGGTAAAAAAAATAATAATAACATGATAAAAGCTATGGTAACAGTATGTAAAAATGGAACACTGTCAAGTTTGGCTTAAGACCAAAGAGGTTCTAGATCACCTATGTGGAATTTGCATAGCCAAAAATTGCTTACACACACACACACACACACACACACACACACACACACACACATTTCAAGAAACAAATTTTATTACCTGTTTCTCTAGTCTATAAAAGAGATTGGGGAGGCTGAGAGACATTGAAAGGACTTATGCAGAGAGAATTAGTTGAAGCGCTCTGCACAATAAAGTAGGTGTGGGGAGTACCTATGCCTCACCCCAAGATAAGTGAGAACTTCACAGAAGATGTATTAATCATGTTTCTTTTATTTTCTACATTTTGATTCTTTGACATCTTGATGCAGAGCTGACAGTGGAGAGACTGTCCCTCCCAGGGCAAGCTAATTCCTCAAGATGGCAGCAACTCACCTGGCAACATGCCTTTCATATGCCAACCTACCAATCCAGAGCCTATTTTCCTGCCCTAAGTACCCCAGTGCCAGGTACCAGACAGCTAGGGACAGCTCCTACATCCCAGAGGCCACTTAAAGTATTGAAGCTAGGTGATTCTAAGCCCGTTTCCTCTGACTGGCCTATTCCTTCCAGTAGAAACTACAGTAAAGGTTCTTGTACACTTTTTCCCCCTCACTCCCTCTGCCTCTTGACTGACCCTGGTGCTTCCCCATGTGGCTCTGCTTGGCATGCTGTGCCTCCTGTTTCTAACGATCTGTGAGTGTAAAAAATTGTATCCTTCATAAGTCATTTCCATGTCGTAATTTCTCCCCATACCTATTAAAACAAATCTCAGGTACCCTTAAAACAGAAGACCATTTGGGAGCTTATATGGTTGTGAATTCTAAAGGGTAAGAGATGGATGAGACAGCCTGGGGTAGCTTCTATTGGGAAGTAACTGTGCCATTTAGGGCCTACCCCATTATCCATTTGCTGATTTTCTTTATTTGTCTGCAAGATCCATTGTGTGAGCAGCTGTCATGCATGCAGGTGGGGACTCCTGAAAGCTTCCTGGCCAAATTCTCACAATTCCAGGCTCCTTTCCTGGTTTATCATTTTCTTTTTCAAAAAGGGCTACTAACCCTCCAGGTGACTGGGAAAATGATCTTTTCCCCTTTTGCAAAGTCTAATGGGAAAACATTCATTTAATTCAGTAAACATGCTTCTAGGGATCACCTTTTATGTGTAAGGCATTGTGCCAGGTGCCGAGGGTGATAGATACGTGGGCCACACACTGTGCCCTTAGGAACCCAGTCATCTAGATGTGTCTACAGATAACCATCTACACTTGGAAATAATCAAGAGCTTAAGCAAGATTTTGGTGACATTTGCACCTGAATCCTCAGCTACTTTTATTACGTAGATTCCAATCCTCAATCCTTTTCTTTCTTCCCTCTCTTTTCTGCAATTCTCCTCACAGGCTATTTCAGTTTTTCTTCCCTCGATAGCTTTTTAACTTATTGTTTTTAGAAGTTAAATGTAGAAAACTGCAGAGGATACTGAACTACTCATGTGCTTAATACTTAAAATACTTTCACAGTTGATTATGAAATTCATTTTAAAATGAAAATGTTACTAATAAAATCAAAGTTCCCTGAGTTTCCTTTATGTCTCAATTCCCTCCCTTTCTCTACAGAAGTTAACACTATCATGAATGTGGTAGGTAGGTATCATATCCACATTTTTAATCTTAACAGCATGTATATCAATAAAAATATATAGTATACTCTATTTTTTAATTTGCAAAAATTGTATTATACTGGAACTATCCTGTAATTTGCTTCTTCTATCAGTGTTACGATTGTCCAATCTGTATCATTACACTTCTATTTTATCTCTTTAATTACTTTGTAGAATGTCACAAACCACTTTATCCTTTCCTTGCCTAATGGATATTTGATTTTTCCTACTTTTTGTTTTGTTTTTGCTATATGGAGCCAAGATTGCTTCACTCAATATCTTTGACGATGTCTTCTTTTTTTTTGCACATGAAGTGGGATTTCCTTAGTGTAGGTATTTAGAAATGGAATTGCCAGGTCACAGTTTATACACACATACAGTTTTCCTAGATCTTGTCAAATTGCTCTTCAAAATAGCAATGCCAGTTTATAGTCTCACCAGCAGAGTTTGAGAGTTCTTATTTTTCCTCTTTCCTCCTAAAGCTTGGCACTGTATGATGTAAGGACCCTTGCCAGTCTGATGGGGTTAAAGAGTATCTCATTGTCATCATTTGCAGTCTCCTGAGTAAAGTTAGGTAGAACCGTTTTTTCATAGTTATTGTCACTTTGGGTTTCAATTTCTGTGAATTGTCTTTCTGCATCTTTCATTTTTTTCTATTTGTCTTTTCTAAATTGATTTGTAAGAGTTCCTTTAAATGTTGGATATTAATAATGTGCCTGTTCTACATGCTGCAAATCTCTTCCCCCAGTTTGTGGTACAGCTTAATTTTGTTCTACAGAAACTTTACATTTTAAAGATTTCTGTTTTTGTTGTTAAGAACTGCTTCTCTACTTCATGGTTTTGCTATTACCTTCTACATTGTATTCTACTAGTTTCATTTTTTTTTCATATTTAGGTCTTTAAAACATTTGAAGTTTGTTTTTTACTTTGGTTGAGTTGGGAATCAAGTTTTGTTTCATTTTCTATGTGAAAAGACAGTTGTTTAACATCATTTTGATCCCAGCTTTGGATGCAATCCCTTCTCCAATCACGTATCAAGGCCTTAATTATGTTTAGATCTCTTTCAGCGGTACTAATTCTACTGCATTCACTGTTTTTCCGTCATTAAGCCTATACCACGTAATCTTAATTTCTATATCTTTATCAAAATATTTGATATCTTTTAGAATAAGCCTACAATTATAATTTTGGCTTTATGGGTATTCTGATAGTTTTGTCATAATTAAAACATTTGTGATAATTTTATTGTTGTTGTTGTAGCATCCCTGCTTCAGAATCTTGGTTCTCAAATGGGTCACACAACTTTGCCTCTTTTTTATTTCCATACAAATCCTTTACATTCTTTCTCACATCCTTTTTACCAGTCAAAATAGTCTGTGTCTTCAACCTTTATGCCAGAATCTGAATCTGACTCTCAATGTCTTGGATGTTGAGCACCAAATCAAAAGATCCCTTTGCTATTTCTCCCAAGACATCTGGAGACCACCATGGGCATCAGACCTGAATTTCCAGGGCAAACATGTTCTCTGAGCCCCCAACATGTGACTTGCTGCAATGACATTACCTACTACAAAGCCAAAATNCTCTCTCTCTCTCTCTCTCTCTCTCTCTCTCTCTCTCTCTCTCCAATATTTTTTTCTTGTTATGATTCAGTTTGGGCAGTTTCAATGTAGCTATCTTCAAGTTGATGATTTTTCTCAAACCGTGTTGAGAGTACAGATGCTCCTCAACTTACAATGAGGTTATGTGGCAATAAACCCATCATAGGTTGAAAATATTGTAAGTCAAAAATGCATTTAATATTCCTAACCTACTGAACATCATAGCTTAGCTTAGCCAGTTTCTACTGAACGTATATCACTTTTGCACCATCATAAAGTCAAAATATCATAAGTCAAACCATCACAACTTGAGGACCACCTGTACTAATAAGCCTGTAGAAGTCATTCTTTATCTCCTACCATCATTTCTATTATTTTTAACATTTTTATTTGATTCTTTCTTGTAACTTCATATGTCAGCTGAAATTCTCACATTTGATTATACTTGTATATGTTGTCCTGCTTTTACACTAGACCCTTTAATATATTAATCAGAATTATTTTAAATCCTGTATGTGATAGTTTCATCACATAAGGGTCAAATATATATGTAGTTCTTTTGATTGCTGTGATTTTTGACAGGACTGTGTATTTTGGGGGGGTGTTTTCTTTTTTGTGTGTTTTTTACAATTTTGGGTTAAAGGCCAAACACTGATACAAGATTGTTGAGATTCAAGTAAATAGTATTTATGCCTGGGAATGAGCATACTCTTCCGCTAGAGTTTGAGTGTGGGGAGTTGAGTCAAGAGAGCCAAGTGTGGAGCTAGTCATGGTTTGGGTTTTGCTGTGAAAGTTACCATCAGTAAAACACCGGCTTCAAATTCATCTAACATTACCTGTGTTCAGGTGAACTCTACTTAGATGTGGGGTCTTGGTTTGCTAGTAGATTTTTTTTTCACTCTTCTTTTATTCCTTTTAGCTTTAGGTTTTCCCTGTGAATCTGCACCTCAGAGAGGTTGTCTCTTTATGCTGTTGCCCCTCCAAGTGGTAAATGGTTGCTACTTGTTACTGCTTACCAATCTGGTAGTGAGGGTCTGAGGGATTGTCTCTGTGGTTTTGGTTCAGCTTTAATCTTGGGCAAACCCAGAGTTCCTGGGTCTCATGGATGGGCCTCCCAAGTGACCTTTGCCCACCCTGGTATTAGATCTCTAATGACCCGGGTCTATAATGGTTTCCTGCCTTCCTCACAGAGGGAGAGGGCTCTTTTTGTTTTCTTAATCGCAATGGGTATTCTCCTGTGCTCTCGAGTAGATAGGGTTTACCTCTCTTAGTGGCTTAAGGTTTTTGTTAACAGAGGGAAGGATCTGGACAGGGCTCTGTGCCTGTTCTGCGGCAATGTCTATTCTCCTCCCCCAAGGCTACCACACACGGGGTCTTTCTGCAGCCTGACACCTGCCCCTAACCTTGCTCGTGAATTCCCAGTGAAGTCCATGAAGAAGAGCCTTCAAATGATTTCAATCTGCCCTTGTGTCTGTAGCTCTACACTAGAAACTCTTCTTGGTAAATTGTTAAATATTTTAGCAAAAATTTCTTTGCTTGCATGGTAGCACCAACTCCTTCTATGCTCCAAGGAAGCTAGTGCTTACCTCCTGTATCTGCTAAGAGATGTCTGCTGTTTCTGTATTTCAGGTTAGTTGGTTGCCCTGCAACCTCGACTCTCAGATGTATTCAAGGAAATTTGTGATTTTCATAGATGAGTCATCTTTTTCTGGTTCTTGAGTTGGGAGGAACATTCTTTCCAGCTTTCTACATCCAAAACAGAAGCTCAATATTTTGATATATTCCTTTTAACAAAGCTGTGTCCATATTAAAACAATTTTCAAACCACTGATGTTAGGAATCACAACAGGTATAAACATGAGGTGACATATGTTTACTGAGTTTTAGAATACCATGAGTAGGTATGTCATGGGGGCTGAAAAGAGAAAGTAAATGCTAGAAGATATGTGCTTTGATGATAGCACTTTGGATTTTTTAGCATTGTCTTTAAAGAAGCATGTGTTGTTGTTTTTGCACCAGCTCTCTTGCCTACGTTTTCTCTCTCTCTCTCTCTCTCTCTCTCTCTCTCTCTCCTGCTCACTCCCTCTCTCCCCCACCTCAGCTAGGCCTGTTCTCTTCCCTGAGAATGTATCACTAATAAACCCTGCTTGCATATTAAAAAAGAAAAAAAGATACATGTGGTCATCTTCAGTAAATGTTGCGTGGATACTAGAAAGTAGTGTGGTTTACAGTCATTAAAGCCTCTTTTAATATTGTATTAGTTATATTATTTAAAACCTGTGTCTATTCTTAAATTCTTGAATTGCCATTTCTGCCCCCTCCCCACTGTATCCTCATAAGTCTAATAGTTTTGACAAAAAACAAACTCTTCTTCATATAAAATAAGGAATTCAGTACAATTTTACTTCCTTCAACTCACCATTGTACAATTGTTCTAGCATAACATAAAGTTATGAAACTAGATGTTATTTTTGTTATCTAATACTCATTCCAGATAGTTTTTTCTTTAGCACTTATTTTTGCTGCAATAATTAAATAAATATTTCAACGAACTTCATTGTACTTGAAATCCTTTTATCTTCCAACTTCTTGCTTGGGTTCCCACATTTGATTCATATATTTGTCAGCTGGGTTATGCCTTCGAATAACTTTTTCAGGAAGGATGCATGAGTGTAATATTTTTTGAGCTCTTACATATATGAGAATGTATTTTTGCTGCCACAACTCATAAACTCCTCTTTCATCTCCAGCCATTTTGCACCGCTGGAAGTTGGAGACTTCCAAACAGTTACAGAAACAATATAAGTTCTGATGTGAGAAGGGACTTGGAGAGAAGCAGTATCTTTATACATCTCAGAAGTCAGTTCCCTTATAACAGGAGAGAGACTATCGGGCTATTTGGTATAAGTTTGGGCTCCATATATTGAATGTAGGGGTAAATGCATGAGTGGCTAGAAACCTGCTCTCATTTCTTTTTTATGGGTTGTTTTATTTTACGTGTCTGAATAGTTTTTCTATCTTACCCAGGCACACTGGAGTCAGAAGTTATTTCCTCCAGGAAATTCACATTAGCCTGAATGGGATCACTGAATGAATTCATTGGTTTCTGGTGGTCTGAGTGTTTTCTGCCTTTTCATGGGTATTTCAATAGGAGAACAAAAGGAGGCAAATCATGTAGGCCATCTGACCCTTTTCTCAACATTCAAGGTTATTCCTTCATTCAGCAAAGGTTTGTGGAGTAACTTGTTAAAGCCCACATTATATTTCTAACAGTTATTTAACCATACTTGGACATTTTCACCAGTAAAATAATTACCTATTGAGAAAAAATATTTTAGGGTAGATTCTTATATATGGAATGTCTAGGCCAAAGGGTTTTATCTATTTTAAGTCTCTCCATATGTAAGGCTGAATCACCATCTCAGGGGAAAATCCTACTAGCTGATAGTTATGACTAAAGATTTAGTTTCCTGCTTGGGTATCAGAAATTACTCCAATTCCTATGTACCTGGCTACCAGGAGGGAGTTGGGATCAAATAACTAATTGAGCAAAGAAGCCCCCTATCCTATGGGCAGTTGTGATAGAATTGGGGAGAGGCTGGAACACAGCCCCTGGTCAGAGGTGTGAGAAAAAAATTCAAAGAGAGTCAAACCAGAGATGAAATTGGAATGTCCTGGAGAAGCAAAGAAGAGAAGATGAAGGAGTTCAACTGCTAGGAGGTGAGAGTAAGATGGACTAAGGAGGGATCCGAAAATGGAGAGTCCAAATAAGATGCTGAAGTCATAGGGACAAAGTATAGACAGGGCCAGTATAATTTTCAAATGTGAATAACAGGAAGACAGGTGAGCATACCCAAGGACACAGGTTTATAACTTCCTGCAGGGAACTTTTGAGAAATTCATCCAGGACCTTCAGCTAATCCTTCTTACTCTTGAAAACCCATTATTACTTCTTCAAATAAGAGCCTTGGAATCTTTTCGGGGGGGGGGGGCTCATTAACTCAACACAGTGCTGGAATGATAGTGAGTGCCTGGTAACCACTTCCTGTGTGCTCATTGAACCCAGTTCCTATATTTGAGTTGTTCCCATGCTCAGTGCAGGTGGTGGAGACTCTCATTAAAATCCAAACCAGGTCCTAAGTGCCAAAGAAAAAGGAGGAATGTTCAAACCCATCCATAGACAGAGGTTAAGTAGCTCCAGGCTGGGTGTCTAAGCCCTTGAAGAAAGAAAGGCTCAGAACACAAAGAACAGCTCTCGGGCTGCGTTAGAAACTTCATTTTTACATGAAAGCGTAATGAGATGCTAAGAAAGCTGATGCTTTTTAAAACGTTCTTAACTCCAGCATCTGTAGCAGTTCTGAATTATTTGGTGGCTGAATTTGCAGGAAGCAAGTAGAATGGTCAATATTTTTCAGAAACAGTGGCTGGACTAACATTTCCCAAAAACATTTTTAAAGCCTACAGAATAGTAACTGAATAGCTCATTATTTCCTTTTTTTTTTTTAAAGACTTTTATTGGGGAATTGGGGGATGGGAATAAGGCTGGGGAATTGGGAGAAGGGGAACAGACAAGTTGCTGTCTTTTTGTTCTTCAGTTTAGTTGTGGAGGACGTTGCTTCACTGGCCCAAGTTGGCATCATCATTGCATTCTTCCCAGGCAAGGCAGATCAGTCCCCAGCTTCTGGATGGCCGCTCACGCTGGGTGCTGGCTACACACGGTAGCCCATGGCAACCCACTGCAGCAGGGACTGCAGCCTATGCCGTTGCTAGTGACTCAAGGCAGCCCAGCTCCAGATTGAGCTGTTGTTCAGCATCTTAGCTGTAGAGGGCAGTGTCACTGGCCCTCATATGTGGGATCTGAACTGGAGCCCTCTGGCATCCCAAGCAAGTTCTTAACCAACATGCCACTCGGCCGGCCCTCATTATTTCCTTTAAAAAGGCTAGACTCTGCAGGTTGTCCCCACTTTTGTCGTTCCCTCTGTGGTGCCAGCTTCGTAGGATTCATTTCTAAGTGCCTGGGTTGCTTTGGAAGTCAGAAATCTCTGACTTTGAATTTCTCCATCTGTACCCGAAAAACACCCAAAGCTGATCCAAACCAATCCAGGAGCTTCCAGAGAAGTCAAATAACCAAGCAATAACGGTTCCTTAAAATTGTATTTTAGGGCCAGCAGAGTGGTGCGCTGGTTGAGTTGGCTTGGAGCGCCAGTTCTGAGCAGCTGGGCCCCGGTTAGGATCTCACATGAAGAGCCAGTGATGCTGCGCCCTCTACAGCTAAGATGGTGAACAACAGCTTGACCTGGAGCTGGGCTGCCTTGAGTCGCCAGCAACGGTATAGGCTGCAGTGGGGCGGCAGTGGGCTACCGTGAGTGGCTGGCAGCCAGAGTGAGTGGCCAGCGGCCAGCATGAGCTGCCAAGAGCCACCATGAGCGGCCGTCCAATGGCTGGTGAGCAACTGCCTCACCCCGGAAGAGCGCAATGATAATACCAACATGGGCCAGTGAAGCGATGTCGTCCACAACTAGAATAAAGAACAAAAGGACAGCAACTTGTCTGTTCTCCTCCCCCAATTCCCCAATAAAATCTTTTTTTTAAAAAAAATGGTATTCTACTACCTTGTTTTCAAATAATTTCACATGTAAGATTTCATAGAAAAATGTAAAATTATTATCTCACTCTGTGAGAAAGGTAGTCCCATTTTTACAGATGAAACAACTAGACACAGAGAGGTGGGTGACCTGTCCAGAACAACAAGCTGGCTAGGAGCAAAGCTGGGAATAAGGAGGCGGAACTGACCAACGATTTCTTCTATAATCTCACATATTTTATTTTCTGAGGATGGGGAGGAATTTAACCAAAAGAATATGCAATCTCCAAGCCTTACATCAAATGTGCTGCTTTTCCAAAACTTGCCTATGTCTTCCAGGGCAGGCATATCCCAGGTCCCAGACTTTTCAGTCAGCAATGCCTTTATCAAGCAGACCCTGCATTAGCCATTTTGCTGTGGAAAACCACACCCTCCTCTACCTGTTCAGGTGTGCCTGTGAATTACCATCGTTGATTAAAGCATTAGCCTGCTTGCAGGATTATTTTGTCAGAAGTTTATTTCTGGTGGTAAAATCAGAATCCCTAAAGATAGAAATTGTACATAGCATGCAATGCAATACCTTGGGCAGTCTCACTTTAGCCTGGGAGCCTGGATGAAAGCTGCCATGCACACCACATGAGCAAAGTTGGGATCATGTGGGAGAAGGAAACATCAGAGCTGGGGAGTAACTCAGAGAGCATGAAAGCCAACCTCCTCATCTGACACATGTACAACCGACCCCTTGAATTAGTGATGGAGTCATGAGTAGAAGCCACATCTCCTGACTCCCAGGTTAACGTTCACCCTTCCCATCACTGACCCAACATCGCTCTGCTGATCCAGGTAGGAAGAGACACTTATGGTATCTAATCCCCTGTCTACTACCTACATAACTGACATCCGGAGGTTTGCTTAGCCTTCCTTGGAGCGATTCCTTCCATGCTTACTGCTTTTCCATTCTGGCTGGTGCCAATGTATGTGCTCAAAAATCATAATGCCACAGTACCAGTGCCAAGTGGTGGTTGTCACTCTCTAATGGTGGTGATAGCACTAACACTGATGATATTACTATGAAACAAAACAAAACAAAACGAAACAAAAAAACCAAGAAAATACAGACTTGTTGACCTGGTCTGCTGAATGGGAAATTAGCTCTTTTAAGGAGCTTTGAGGAAGGAGACAATCATGTCTCTCTCTATTTTATTCTGCCCACCATCCTCATTTCCAGCTTTGTATTACATTTCAAAGCATAAGTCCATGCCTTCATCCCTCAACACAGTCCAGAATAACATTAACCAGATTGAGTTCTCCTCTCTCCTCTCTGTGTGGCCATTAGACATGTGTTCCACTGGAGGCAGCCCAGTGTGGCCTTGATTGATGCCCAGCAGTTATTGTGTACTGCCTTCCTTCCTACTGGTACATAGTTCTTGAAAAGCTGATCATGGGCAGCGAGTGTAATGCAGATGCATGCCAATGAGTCCTGATGGCATGCAGTAAGTCAGGCTGGAGGCGTGAAGTTGTAGCCGCTGTCTGTTGTTTATCTCTGCAGACGTGGCTTATTTTTTGCCTCCTGTGCAAGCAAAGGCATGTGTTCAAAGGCCCATATCTGTGGTAAAGAAGTAATGCATTCAGCAGTCTCATTTAACACCCCAACCCTTGACTATCTCTGGCTATTTCAGTGATTTGCCTGTGTCCAATTTCTTGCTTGTGTAAGGGAAATCCATAGAAATGACACAGAGACAGAAATCAGAGGCACATTATGAATAAATAACAAAGAAATTCAGGGGAAGAGGGCTCGGCCCAGCCCAAGTTCTAATAAGTAACCTGAGCATTAAAAGGTGGAAAAATATTGTTAAACATATATACAAGTACATGTGAAATGTATATGAGAAATATATATTTCACTTTGCCCATCAATCCACATGCAGCTCTACATTGTTTTCAAAGATAACTTTAATACAGCAATTCCATAAGAAAGACCAGTTGATTCCTGTGGCCTATTGTAATTATCAAAAATGTCCACAACAATGTTTTCATCAAACATGCTCTTTCAGAACCTTGTCACTCTCCATCAAGAGGTAAAGACTATTTCCTTTCCCTTTACCCTGGGCAGGTTTGTGATGCGTCAACATAGGCAATGTTGTAGAAGTGACATTGACTGACTTCTAAAGTTATGTTAGAACAGACAATCTAGCTTCTGCTTAGGTCTCTTCATCTGTCTGTGTCTCTCTCATCTGCTTTACCATGGAACCAAACCACCATGTTGTGAGGTAGCTCAAGTGACACTGAGAGGTGCCTATACAAGGTGTGAAAAAAATATATGGTGAATGTTTAAATAAAAATAATTATTGCAGTAAAAGACACATTGCCAATAATCTTCCTTAAAATACTCCCCCTCACTTTGAACACACTTATCCCATCGTTCTTGCCACTTTCTGAAGCAGTTCTGTAACTCCTGTCATGAGTGTCTTTACTTCATCCTCCATCATGACAAGGCTCCATGTCACACATCACTTCTGGTATATGGCAATTTCTGTTAAATAGAAACATTACGACGTGTCCTCATCCACCTTATTCACTGGATCTGGCACCATGCGATTTCTGGCTCTTCCCCCAAATCTAATGACCATGAAAGGAAAACGTTTTGAATTGATTCAGGACACTGAGGCAGTCATGACAGCGCAACTAAAGACACTTAACAAAAGAGGACTTCCAGAGCTGCTTCAGAAAATGGCAAGAATGATGGGATAAGTTTATTCAAAGCAAGGGGGAGTGTTTTGAGGGGAATTAATGGCAATGTGTCTTTTACTGCAATAATTTTTTTATGTAAATATTCACCGTATTTTGTGATCACACCTCGTGTATGTTCTGGTTGACTTTCCCACCTAAGGTTTTAGCTGAAAGTCAATATCAACTCCAAACACATGAATGAATAAGCCTTCGGATGACTAGTCCTCACTCTTCAAGCTGCTGTGGGATGGCGATGAGTTATCCCTGCTGAGCTTTGTTCAAATACATGAGTAAATACATTGCCAATACATGAGTAAAATAAATGCTGTCATTGTTCTTAAGCTACTAAGATTTAGCGTGGCTTGTTATGCAGCCATAATAAATAGAATAGAATTTGTTATCAGCAGTGGCGAGCTCTCATAGCAAAAACCTAAAGTGACTTTGGGACCAAAGGCAGGGTAGAAGTTGGATGGCCCTTGAGTGTCTGTTAGCTGAGACCTGATGGTCCTGGGGAGGTCATCTTTGAGGACTTTTAAAAAATGAGGAGATTCTTTTTAGAAGCTATAGGAAACATGACCCTTGTAAGGAAGTGACAGAAAGTTCAGCAACATTATCACCTATGATAACATAAGAAAGAGAAAAGTTCCAAGCAAAGTGTTAAAAATGTCACTTAGCTTCTTCTAGTTGTTTATAATAAAATGCAAGAAGAAAAATAAACCAAAGAAAGACCTGTTAAGTATGAAGGAATCAGGACTTGCTAAGTTTAAAAAAATAAAACTGTTTCTCAGTACTAGGCTCTCCAAATGGCAAACAATGCTAAAATTAAGAAATGGTTTCCAGGCAAAGGTGAAATCTAGTACTGCATCTAAAAAAGAAGACAAAGTTATAAGTGAAAAACCCTATGTTAACACCTCATAAATGTTTAAGGTGGTGTCTCAAACTCCCCAAAATATGTTGTTCCAATGATCTGCAGCTCATGCTTCACAGATGGTGCCAGTTAAAAATAAAGCTTCAAAGAATCTTAAATGCATTGTCTCACAGAAGCCTTACAGCAAGCCCAAAGTTGAATTAAAGAAAAAGAAATTGTTTGGCTATGACTTTTGTCTGATGAATTACCTTAATAAAATGTTTAAAATGAAACATAAAATAGAAAAATCTCAACATACCTGGAATAGAATGAAAGTTCTTCAATCTGATAAAGGACATCTACAAAATATTCACAACTAAAAGGTCATATTTAAGGGTAAAATATTAAATGCTATCCCCCCTAAAATTAGGAACAAGTCAAAGATGACCACTCTCACCATTTCTATTTAATATTGTACTGGTTCTAGCCAAGACAATTAAGATAATCTTAATTTTATGTATAAAATTAATTTATACATAATATATATGTATAAATATATATACACACACACACACATATATATATATATATATATATATATATACATATACACATATATACATACACACACACACACACATACACACATACACATACACAAGCACATACGCGTGCATGGCCTGACAATTAAGTTCACGAACTTGCCACCATGCGCTTACATGGACAGCACTGTACAAACAGCTCAGTGAGGTTTCATAACCTTGGTATATCAGTGTCTCACAGCTCTGTTCATGTGGACTTGTGGCGGTGTCTTGCCGAGTTGCATTTATTAATGTTGTTGCGTGTTTTTGTGTGCCTTCACGAGAGTATCCAAGCTTGAATTAGAGGAATGAGCAAACATTAAATTTCTTGTTAAACTTGGAAAGAGTGGAACTGAAATTAGGGACATGTTAGTCCAAGTTTATGGGGATAATGCCATGAAAAAAACAACAGCATACAAATGGATTAAGCATTTTTCTGGGGGGAGAGAATGTGTTACTGATAAAGAGAAGTCAGGGTGGCCAGTAATAAGCAGAACTGATGAAAACATTGCAAAAATTTGTCGAATTATGCGTCAAAATCATCAGCAGACTGTGAGAAGCATAGCAGACCAAGTAAACTTCGATAGAGAAACAGGAGAATCTTAACTGAAAATGCTGGCATGAGAAGGTGTGTGCAAAAATGGTTCTGGAGGCGGGCTGAGTGGCTCAGTTGGTTAAGAGCTCGCTCAAGAGTTTGAGCTCTGAGCAACAGCGGTTCGAGTCCAGCCCGAGCTCAGCAGCCGCTGAGCTGCCAACAGGTAGCAGGAAGGCTCAGCTAAAAAAAAAACAAAAACAATTGGTTCTGAAGGAACTCACTGATAAACAAAAGCAAAGGAGAGTCGAAGTTTGCCAAGACCTCTTGGAGAGGCAAGACAATGTTTTGGGCCGTGTTATCATTGGTGATGAAACATGGGTGCACCAATATGACTGAAATAAAGTGGTAAAGTGCACAATGGAAGTCAGCCAATTCTCCACGACCAAAAATGTTCTATCAGTCTAAATCAAGAGTCAAAATGATGTTGCTAAACTTTTTTGATATCAGAGGGATTATTCATTATGAATTTGTACCAACTGGACAAACAGTTAACCAAGTTTATTATTTGGAAGTGCTGAAAAGACTGCATGAAAAAGTTAGATGAAACTGGCCTGAAATTTTTACCAACAATTCATGGCTCTTGCATCACGACAATGCAGCAGCTTACACAGCACTGTCTATAAGGGACTTTTTAGCCAGTAAACAAATAACTATATTGGAACACCCACCATACTCACCTGATCTGGCCTCCAATGACTTCTTTCTTTACCTGAAGATAAAGGAAATATCGAGAGGAAGACATTTTGATGACATTCAGGATATCAAAGTTAATACGACAACAGCTCTGATGGCCATTCCAGAAAAAGAGTTCCAAAATTGCTTTGAAGGGTGGACTGGCATTGGTACATAGCTTCCCAAGGGGAGTGCTTTGAAGGTGACCATAGTGATATTCAGAAATGAAGTATGTAGTACTTTTCAGGATGAGTTCGGTAACTTAATTGGCAGTCCTCGTATGTATATATTTGACATCAAGATGGAAAACGATGAAATAAATCTATCTCTATTTGCAGATGGCATGATATTGCATATAGAAAAATCTTAAGGAATCCACAAAAACTCTTAAAACTAATGAAAAAGTGCACAATACGAGATCAATCTACAAAAATCAGTTATATTTTTATACACTATCAAAGAATAATCTGAAAATGAAATTAGAATAAAATTTCACTACAATAGCATCAAGGTGAATGAGATACCTAGTAATAAATTTAACAAAAAAGTTTCAAAATTTATTGGGCTGTCGAAAAACTCATGATGCATTTTTGCAATGAAAAACATAGAAAAAATATGTCATAACTTTTCCAACTACCCAATACATTTGGAAAACTGGAAAACATCATTGAAAGAAATTTTAAAGACCCAAATAAATAGAAATACATCACATGTTCATGGATTAGAATTCTTAGTATTGTTAAGATGGTAATACGCCCTAATTGATGTACAGTTTCAACGCAATCCCTGTCAAAACCCCAGCTGTTGTATTTTGCAAAAGTTGACTCTTATCTTGAAATTCACAAGGAAATCCAAAGGGCCAAGAACAGCTGGAGGACTCACACTTTGTAATTTCAAACTTAATACAAAGCTACAGTAATCAAGACAATGTCATACTGGTACAAGGATAGACATACAAATCAATGAAATAGAATTAAGAAACCAGAAACAAGCTCTTACGTTTATGGTCAATTGATTTGTGACAAGAGTGTTAAGACAATTCATTGGGAAAAGGATAGTCTTTTTAATAAGCGGTGTTGAAACAGCTGGATATCCACATGCAAAAATACACCAAACACAAAAATTGTCTCGGAACGGATCATACACTTAAATGTAAGACCTAAAAATATAATACTCTTAGAAGAAAACATAGAAGTAAATCTCCATGACCTTGGTTTAGGCAATAGTTTCTTAGATATAACACCAAAAACTAGAGTGACAAAATAACAAATAGTTAAGTTGGATTTCACCAAATTAAAAATTATTTTGCTGCAAACAGTACCATCAAGAAAGAAAAAGAGAAATATTTGCAAGCCATATGTCTGATAAAGGACTTGTATTCAGAATATATAAAGAATGTATATGACTCAATAATAAAAAGATAAGTAATACAATTTTAAAATGGGCAAAGGGTTTCAACAGACATTTCTCCAAAGAAGATATACAAATGGTCAATAAGCACGTAAAACTATGCTCAACATCATTAGTCATTAGGGAGATTCAAGTCAAAATCACAATGAGATATCACATCATACCTGTCAGGATAGTTGTAATCAATAAGACAGATAGTAACATGTCGATGAGGGTGTGCAGAACTTGCAGCCCCCATGCATTGCTGGTGGCATTTAGAAATGGTGCAGCTGCTTGGCATTCCCTCAAAATGTTAAACATAGTTACCATATGACTCAACAATTCTACTCCTTAGTGTATACCCTAGGGAAGTAAAAACATACTTCCACCCCCCAAAAAAAGTGTCTGCACAAATGTCCATGGCAGCATTGTTCATCATAGCCATCAAGTGGAAAACAACGCAGCTGTTCAGCATTTAATGAATGGATAAATAAAATGTGGCATATCTATCCAATGAAATTTTACTTGGCAATACAAAAGAAGGACGTACTGATACATGCTACAAAAGGGATGAACTGTGAAAACAATACACATAAGGGAAAGAAGCCAGACATAAAGGAGCACATATTATGTGATTTCATTTATATGAAATGTCCAGAAAACACAAGTCTTGAGAGACAGGCAGTAGATATTGGTTGCCTGGGGCTGGTGGGTGTTGGGAAGAGGAGTGGGGAGTGAATGCTAATGAGTAAGGTTTATTTTTCTTTTTTGGTGGCAGCGGGATGGGGGGGAATGGAATGTTCAAAAATTAGATTATAATGATGATTGCACAGCTTTAGAAATATTAAAAGTCATTGAATTGTACTACTTTAATGGCTGAATGGTATAACATGTGAATTATATTTCAATAAAGACTTTTTT
>NW_017731814.1:1098807-1101506 GCF_001890085.2 Hipposideros armiger | reverse complement strand
AATATAGCCACTGTGATAATTTGAGTGCAAGCTTTTGTGTTGACATGTTTTTGCAGTTCTATTGAGTAAATATCTAAAAATTGAATTGCTAAATTTTGTCATACATATACGTGTAAGAAACTGACAGATTTTTTTTTAAAGTGGTTATACCATTTTACATTCCACTAATGTATGAACGTTTCAATTGTTCCACAACTTTATTAACACTTGGGTTTATTAGTTTTTTGGTTTGTTTTTTTTTACTTAGCCATTCTAACATGTATGAAGTAGTATGCTATTGTGGTTTTCACTTATATTTTTCAGGTGACAAATAATATTGAGCATGTGTTCATGTGCTTATGGACCATTCATATATCTTCTTTTGTGAAATCTTTTTTCAAATTATTTTGCCATTTTCTTAATTGCTTGTTTGTTTTCTTAGTTGAGTTGTAAGAGTTCTATATATTTCCTGAGTATAAGCCCTTTGTCAGATAGGCATATTCTCCTAGTCCAGGGGTCAGCAAACTGTGGTTCGCAAGCCACATGCAGCTCAAAAGTTTGCTGACCCCTGGAAGAGCCAATCCTGTCCCTCACAGCAATTTAAAAATTATTCGAGAGCCATAAATATATTTTTACATAATCACCATTATGTGAATAAAATCCTTTAAAAATTTTATAAATGAAGCTACGATAGTTTTATTTTCATTTTTAATTTTACTTCAGAGTCTGCAGCTCGCGAGCTGCAGTTTGCTGACCCCTGGCGGCTCTTCCATCTCAAAAGTTTGCCAACCCCTGTCCTAGACTGTAACTTGCTTCATTTCTTTATGGTATCTTCAAAAGAGCAGAAGTTAGTGATTTTGATGAAGTACAATTTATCCAGCTTTTACATTTCATGCTGTTTGCATCCTATCTAAGAAGATTTTACTTATTCTCATGTTGTAAAAAATTTCCTCTATAATGTTTTCTTCTAGAAGTTTTAGAGTTTTACTTTTACTTTTAGGACTATGATTCATTTTGCATTTGTTTTCGGTTNGTTTTGCATATATTCTGATAAATTTATCCCAAGTATTTTATATTTGGATACTATAACAGATGGTATTATATTTACTATTTCAATTTCCAATTTTCCAATGCTAACTTACAAAAATATTAGCTGATTATTCTGGTAGTTTTTAGCGATTTCTCAGGATTTTTTTTTTTGTACATGATCATGTTACCTGTGAATAAATATAGTTTTACTCCTTTCTTTCCAAAATGTATGCCTTTTTTTTTTTTTGTCTTCTTACACTAACTAGGAGCTCCACTAAAATATTGACTAGAAGTGGTAGGAGTAGATATCTTTGTTTTTACTTAAGCTTAGGGGGAAATATTCAATCTTTCATCATTAAATATGATCTTATTAGTAATTTTTTGTTGTTGCTTGAAGGTTCTTATCAAGTTAGGAAATTCTCTTGTTTTCCTATTTTGCTGAGAGGTTTTTTTTTAATAAATGTATTTATGTATAATTAAAGTGCAATAAACTTATTTATTCAAAAAAATATTTCAGTTGTACAATTTGGTCCACTTTGATAAATGTATACATGTATGAAGATATCATTACAATCAAAATAATGATCATTTTCATGACCCTCAAAGTCTCTTCATGCCTTTTGATAATCTATCACTCCACTCCTGTCCTTAAGTGAGAACTGAATTGATGTTTGTTACCAGAGATTACTTTGCATTTTTCTCAAATTCTATATAAACAAATCATTATAGCATGNAAAAAAAAGTATTAAGATTGTGGAAGACAAGAAAGACTATGACATTGTCACAGATTGGAGGAAACTAAATGCTATTCAGTATACTGGAATTTTAGGAGATTAATGAAAAAACTGAAGAAATCTGAATAAAGTCTGAAGTTTATGTTAAAAAAAAAGAGAGAGAAAAGAAAAAGGCCTCTGAACACTATTTTTTTTTCATTCCTAGTTTGCTTTGAGTTAATCATTATGACTGTATATTGAATTTTGTCAGTTTTTCCCCCATCTACTGTGATATCACATGACTTTTCTTCTCTATTCTGTTAAGATTGTGAATTACATTGATTGGTTTTTTTCTAATGTTACATCAACTTTGCTTTCCTGGTATAAACCCTATTTGGTTATGTTATGTTATCTTTTTTGTTTACTTCTGGATCATATCTACTAATGTTTCACAAAGAATTTTTGTATCTATGTTTATGAGGAATATTGGCCTGTGCATTTCTTTCCTTGTAATATCTTTGTCAAGTTTTGATATCAAGTTTATGCTGGTCTCATAAAAGAATTAAAAAGCATTTCTTCTTTCTCTGTTTTTAGAAAGAGTTTGGGAAAGACTGGTATTATTTCTTTTTTAAATGTTTTATAGAATTTACCAGTGAAGCCAACTAGGCCTAAAATTTTCTTTGTGCGAATACTTTTGCTACAAATTCAACAATTTTAATAGACATAGAGCTATTTAAATTCTGTGTTTCATTTCATATTACTTTTATGTTTTTCAAGGAATTTGTACATTTCATGTAAGTGTTTGAATTTATTGGCATAACATTCCTGATATCTCATTATGCTATTAATTTTTATAGGCCTTGTAGTGATGTTCTCTTGATATTGATAATTTGTGATTGTTTTGTTTTATTTTCTTGATAAGTCTCAAAAGGGGTTTATAAATTTATTAATATTTCAAAGGGATAAACTTGAATTTTT
>NW_017731814.1:1094669-1095622 GCF_001890085.2 Hipposideros armiger | reverse complement strand
GTGCTGTTTTGATTACTACAGCTTTGTAATATACTTTGATATGAGATATTGTGATACCTCCAACTTTGGTTTTTTTCTCAAGACTTTTGTGACTATTTGGGGGCCTTTTATGGTCCCATATGAATTTTAGGATTATTTGTTCTAGTTCTGTAAAAAATGCTACTGGTATTTTGATAGGGATTGCATTGAATCTATGGATTGCTTTGGGTAGTATAAATATTTTAAAGATGTTAATTCTTTCTATCCATTAACATGGTATATGCTTCCATGTATTTGTATCTTCTTTAATTTCTTTCTTCAATGTCATATAATTTTCCAAGTACCTCTTTAGTAAAATTTCTTCCTAGGTATTTTATTTTTTTTGACATAATTGTAATGGAATTGTTTTCTCAGTTTCTCTTTCTGATAATTTGTTAGTGGTGTATAAAAATGCAACCAATTTCTGAATAGTAATTTTGTATACTGTTACTTTACTAAATTCATTTAACAGTTCTAATAGTTTTTCGGTGGAATCTTTAGAGTTCTCTATATGTCATATCACAATGATAGTTTTACTTTTTACTTTCCAATTTGGATGCCTTTTATTTCTTATTCTTGTCTGATTGTTGTGTCTAAGTCCTTTGTCAGATACATATTTTGGAAATTTATTCCTCCAGACTGTGGCTTGTCTTTTAATTTTAGTAATAGTGCTTTGAAGAGCAATTTAACATTTTTAAATAAATTTCAAGTTGTTGAATTTTTCTTTTATAGTTCATGTTTTTTGAGTATTAAGAAATGTTTGCCAAACCCAACATTATTAAGACATTCTACTGATTTTTTCTAAAAGATTTATATTTTTAGCTCTCACATTTGGTTAATTATCTATTTTGATTTTTTTATTATGTATTGATTTTCTTATTATATAAAATCTCTCTCTCTCCATATATATATATATATATATATATATATATATG